>NC_041394.2:167927655-168077655 GCF_900747795.2 Erpetoichthys calabaricus
TAAATGTTATTTTGCAAAACAGAACAACATCCCTGTTTAGTGACTGCTGGTACTGGTGTGCCTCGGTCTCTGTGTTTGTGAGGATTCCCACTCTGAGGCTTTCCTGTCTAAAATTAAAAAGCCATGTTAGTTACTGGACAGAGTGAGCAAGCATACAGTACAGTATTCAAAGCAGCAAAATATTACTAATCAAGTAATAAATATGGGGAGGCTTTGCTGGAATTGTGCACAAATTACTGCTGAAAGCTTCAGTAGTCTTACCTGTAGAAATAACAAATCTAACATGAACTGCACATCATCTCGAATTGGGAATCTTAAAAGCAGAAGAAAAGAGCATCCAGTTGGTAACCAGACTTCCATGTGGCTGAACAGATGCCAGTGTACCCGAATTCTGAGACACAACTGGAGTTCTTTTCTTCTTCTTTTAAGATTCCCAATTCGGGATGATGTGCAGGTCATGTTAGATTTGCTATTTCTACAGGTAAGACTACTGAGGCTTTCAGTTTCAGAAGTAATTTGTGCATAATTCCTGCAAAGCCTCCTCATATTAATTACTTGATCAGTAATATTTTGCTGCATTGAATACTGTACCATATGTTTGCTTACTCTGTCCAGTGACTAACACAGCTTTTTAATTTTAGACAGGAAAGCCTCAGAGTGTGAATCCTCACAAACACAGAGGCGCATCAGTATCAGCAGTCACTAAACAGGGATGTTGTTCCATTTTGAAAAATAACATTTATTTTCTTAAGTTACTGTGCTTTGTTGTTGGATTTTGAAAGAGCTGAGACTTAATTTTAACCTAAACCAAAACTAAGGCAGGAGAGAAAATCGAAGAGGTTTTCATGTAACTAATGACACCTGAACACATCACATTAGAAGTTCAGATATACCGAGATTGTAACACAATGTCTACTGTATGTGTAATGTAAAAGAAAAAAAATGATGCTATATATAATGACAATAAAGTTAGGGTCCCTTCAAAATCCAACATAAAACCACAGTAATTAAAAAAAAATATTATTAGTTAGACTTTACTCTAAGCAGAACTTTATCTATTGTGATGGTTAACTTTGGTAATGATTGATCTATAGGTGTATCAAGAAAAGAGGCAGAAGAAGAAGTAAGGGTACACTTTATTAATGTTTGAACTCAGTGAGTGAACATTATTTATGTTTTTAACAGTTATAGTGAGGTGGAAGAGTCCAGCGGTGTTATGGGGCAGCAATTAAACAAGAAGGATGGAGAGATGTGTGCCATGTTGAAGTAGTGGCTGGCCCTCTTGTCCGGCACTTCTAGAATCCTCCATCTGAACCTCTGCTCTGATCTACTATGCCTTTGCCAAGTGATCACGTGGTATTTGCCTACAGTAATCCCACGCTATATCGCGCTTCGACTTTTGCGGCTTCACTCTATCGCAGATTTTATATGTAAGCATATTTAAATATATATCGCAGATTTTTTGCTGATTCGTGGGTTTCAGTGGACAATGGTTTTTTTCATTTCTGGTACATGCTTCCTCAGTTGGTTTGCCCAGTTGATTTCATACAGGGAACGCTGTTGGCAGATGGCTGAGATGCTACCCAATCAGAGCACGTATTACGTAATAAATAAAACTCCTCATATATATTGTGAGCAGGGGGGCTGTTCGCACCCCTAGAGGATACGGACGCTCCTCAAAAAACGCTGAAAGACTACCTTCAAATTGCTCCCTTCCTTGCTGAGCTTACTTATGGCTGCTTTGTTGCGCGATATGCTTCCCGTATGGTGCTTCGCATACTTAAAAGCCCAAACAGCATTTATTGATTTTTGATTGTTTGCTTTTCTCTCTCTCTCTCTTGCTCTGACATTCTCTGCTCCTGATGGAGGGGGTGTGAGCAGGGGGGCTGTTCGCACCCCTAGAGGATACGAACACTCCTCTAAAAAATGCTGAAAGACTACCTTCACATTGCTCCCTTCATTGCTGGGTTTACTTGCAGCTGCTTTGTCAAGCGATATGCTTCCCGCACGGTGCTTCGCATACTTAAAAGCTCGAACAGCACCTATTGATTTTTGATTGTTTGCTTTTCTCTCTCTCTCTCTATGACATTCTCTACTCCTGACGCTCACTCCTTTGAAGAGGAAGATATGTTTGCATTCTTTTAATTGTGAGATGGAACTGTCATCTCTGTCTTGTCTTGGAGCACGTTTAACCTTTTGAAAAAGAGACAAATGTTTGTTTGCAGTGTTTGAATAAAGTTCCTGTCTCTCTACAACCTCCTGTGTTTCTATGCAAATTTGTGACCCAAGCGTGACAATATAAAAATAACCATATAAACATATGGTTTTTACTTCGCAGGTTTTCACCTTTCGCGGGGGGTTCTGGAACGCAACCCCTGCGATGGAGGAGGGATCACTGTACTTTGTTTTTTGTTCTGAAACGGTCCCATGCATTACACTGGCTGCCTGTCTCACATAGAATTGATTTCAAGGTTCTATTAAATATATAGAAGGCTCTAAGTATTTTGGACACTGCCTGTATTTTGGAGTGTCTGCTCCCAACATTTCTTTTCTCAAACGTTGCTTTGCTTTTTATTCCAAGATCAACTATAAAAACCGGCAGCTTTCTGTGCTCATGCAAGAAAATCTGGAATGCTTTGCCAATAGAGAAGTGCCAGGCTACAAATGTCAATCATTTCAAAAAACTTCACCAAGCCAACTTTTCTAATTTGGCTTTTTCTTAATTACTTGCATTGATTGTAATAGATTAGAAATGGTACTGTGTACAGTTTGTAAGCTCTACACTGGGCAATAACTTCTGCTGTTTTTCTCTGTTGTCTTTTTCCAGTTTATTGCAGTAGTGACCCCCTGCATCTCTACTGTCTGTTACATCAACTTCAACTGCCTGTGATGCCGGAGAGAAGAAAAGTTCACAAAACATCCTAAAATGGAATTGTGATTGGACTGAGACGGCCACAATTATGTTTGCTGGTATGTGCAGAGGGGGCTGTGCGGGCTTTGGCTTGGGACCCCCAGAGGTTTATTGTCTCCAACAACCTTGAAGGCTGCAAGTTTGTCTTTGTCCCTGGCCATTTGACCATGCAGTGTATTTATTACAAAGAACAAGGACCCACCCATTTGCTTCTTATTTACTTTTATAATACAGTACCTTCAATTTTCTTTGTAACTCTATATTTTTGTGGAGCAATTTCAGCCACACTTATAAGCAAAAGTGATATAGAAATATTATTAGTGAACAAATGTTAAGGGACGTATCAGGGAAAAAATTCAGTTTAAATAGGTGGAGTGGTGGCTCTGAGGCTAGGGATCTGCACTGACAATCGGAAGGTTGCCAGTTCGAATCCCGTAAATGCCAAAAGGGACTCTGCTCTGTTGGACCCTTAAGCAAGGCCCTTAACCTGCAATTGCTGAGCGCTTTGAGTAGTGAGAAAAGCACTATATAAATGTAAAGAATTATTATTATTATTAAATAGAACACATTTTTTATGGAATATTGCTGGATAATAACACTTTGACTCTGATCAGCATCTTGTTCATAAAGCTAAAATAGCATTTTTCCTTTTTTAACAGATTTAATTATTCATTTTTACTGTGTTCAAAACCTTGGCTAACACTTTTTTTTAAAGATCTGTAAATATGTTTGTGTTCCCTTTCTCTAATAGTTTTTAAAACCTCCCCATTGTTGGCCATTTTCATTGTATTTGTGTTCTAGTTAAATGCATTTAGCATTTAGATATCTTTATTATTACTGAATTTTCTACTCATTTATTATTACTGAATTTTCTACTCATTATATATATATATATATATATATATATATATATATATATATATATATATATATACAATGGAACCTTGGTTCACGACCATAGTTAGTTCCAAAACTCTGGTCGTAAACCGAAGCAATTTCCCCCATAGGATTGTATGTAAATACAATTAATCCGTTCCAGACCATACCAACTGTATGTAAATATATATATATTTTTTAAGTTTTTTAAGCACAGATATAGTTAACTAAACCATAGAATGCACAGCGTTATCTATAATAATAAAAGGCAAAGCCCTCACTGACTGACTGACTGACTGACTCACTCACTCACTCACTGACTGACTGACTCACTCATCACTAATTCTCCAACTTCCCGTGTAGGTGGAAGGCTGAAATTTGGCAGGCTCATTCCTTACAGCTTACTTACAAAAGTTAGGCAGGTTTCATTTCGAAATTCAAAGCGTAATGGTCATAACTGGAACATATTTTTTGTCCATACACTGTAATGGAGGAGGCGGAGTCACGTATCGCGTCATCACGCCTCCTACGTAATCACGTGAACTAAAAACAAGGAAGAGATTTACAGCACGAGTCACACGCGGGAACGAAGGTAACTAACGTTGTTCACTGTCTTTTAATACTGTGTAAGCATACATATTAACACATGTGCAATTAAACGTGTGCATTTACGGGGTGATTTCTCAGGCTTAAAAGCTCGCCTTTTACTAAAAAGGTAAATGCAAAACTATTTTCAATCAGTTTATTGAAACGCTCCCGTTAAGGATTGCAATAACATATTCGCGAGATAAAAGAACGAAGTAGGGGGAAATGGAGGAACAGCCGCAAACAGCGAAGAGCAAAAAATTAATTAAACAATTGAGAACGGAGCGAGTTAAGCATACAAGCATGTTCATAAGGGAAACAAAGCACGGTGTAAAACGTAAGTTTAAATTAAGTTTATAGAAACGCTCCCGCTGCGGATTGCAATAACATATTCGTGAGATAAAAGTTTAATGAGAAGACACGAGGTATAAACGAACCACACGCCGTGGCGCAACGTTAGGGGCAACAGTTTCAACCATTCTATGATCTGCTTCTCGCAACTGAAAGATGGCACATGACGGATGTTAGCCGACTTGCTGACCGCAACGTTAGGGGCTTCAACTATGGCGCTGACGCCACATCTCAGTGCCAACACTTTGCAGACTGTACTTAAAAGACACGCCCTCCTCACTGCACAGTTAAAAACACCAATCAAACTAACGATGACATCAAGTATTACCCAATCAAAAGTAGGAAAGGAGGCATCTTCATAAAATGCGTGTGGGATGATTTGCATGAGACGCTGCTTTAAAAAAAAAATGATAAAAAAAATACGGGATAAATCCCGTCCAGTATTGATTCAAAACGGGACGCGCAATTTCATTCTCAAACGCGCCACGATTCCGTATTTTAAAGGACGGGTGGCAACCCTACAGTGCCAGGTAACCACCCATACAATCAGATTGTGATTCAGACTAGGAATGCAATGAATGTAATTACCCCGATCTACATACAAGGCGAAAGTCTTGCAACATTCAAAGATGATGGTTTGGGATAAGTACACCATACAACATAAAAGAGCTTATGAAGCCTTGAACCGAAAAAAGCAAGATCTCAGAGATCGTAAAAAAAAAAATAGGAGGTAATGTCGTTTTACTCGCTGTAGATTTTAGTCAAACATTACCAGTTATTCCACGAGGGAGACCAGCAGATGAACTCAACGCGTGTTTAAAATCCATGCTTCTCCCACGCTCGGTTATATGTCGCGTGTTCTCGGGTAGGTGCACCAAAAAATGTATACATTTAAGCATGTAATGGGCAAACAAAAAATGAGGTATACCCAAAGGCACTGCAGTAGTACTTAATGTAAGTTTACTTCTTAAATATTAATGTTTTACTGTTTAATAATTTATACGCTTCTTATATGTTGTTCAAATTCTTTTATCAAAATACCACTGACAGCGCAATGCACGATAACATGGAGTGAATACACCATACGCATCCGCCCACGGCTGCCCTGCTGTGCGCAGATAGGAGTTGATTCTACAATAAAATAAAATAAAGATAAAAACAGTAAAACAATCATCACCCATAAAGCGTGTGTGTGTGTATATATGTGTATATATATATGTGGATGTGTATATGTATATATATATATATATATATATATATATATATATATATATATGTAGATATGTATATATATGTGTATATGTATATGTATATATATGTTTATATGTGTGTGTGTGTATTTTATATATATAAAACACAGCAACACTCATAACAATGACAACACAATTACATTGACAATCATGTTACGTTATTTTTAAAATGTTTCCTTTTTTTTTCATAACCTCTTTAACACACTACTTCTCCGCTGCGAAGCGCGGGTATTTTGCTAGTAGTAAACTAAATGTAAAAACATTGAATAACACTGAGAAAACCTTGAACAACAGAGAGAACTAACATTGTAAGAGTTCGCGCTATACTGTAGCCTTATGACCCGATCGCTGTAAACACTTTTTTTTTTTTTGAACAAACATTTGAACAAATCCGAACTTTATTTAAAAACCAACCATAAGCAACCAAGAAAGTAACATTGCAGGAGTTCACACTAATAGCTTTACAACCCGATCGCTGTAAACACACTTTTTAAATGAGTTTTAACCAAAGGGGGGAAAAAAGGAACATTTGAACAAATCTGAACTTTATTTAAAAACCAACCATAATCCACCAAGAAAGTAACATTGCAGGAGTTCCCGCTAATAGCCTTACAACCCGATCGCTGTAAACACTCTTTTTAAATGAGTTTTAAGCACAGGAGGAAAAAAGGAACATTTGAACAAATCTGAACTTTATTTAAAAACCAACCATAAACCACCAAGAAAGCAACATTGCAGGAGTTCACGCTAATAGCCTTACAACCCGATCACTGTAAACACTCTTTGTAAATGAGTTTTAAGCACAGGGGAAAAAAAGGAACATTTGAACAAATCCGAACTTTATTTAAAAGCCAACCATAAGCAACCAAGAAAGTAACATTGCAGGAGTTCAAGCAAATAGCCTTACAACCCGATCGCTGTGTAAACTTTTTTTAATGAGTTTTAAGCACAGGGAAAAAAATGAGCATTTGAAAAATCAGAAATTTAATAAACAACCAAGAAAAGTAACATTGCAACAATTCACGCTACGAACTGAAAAATGAACATAAACCACCAAGAAAACTCACCTTGCATGAGTCGAGTTCTGACATGAAGGAAGTGAGGAGGAACTGAGTGGAGAGGAGGTTACAGTTTTGAGGGAGAGTCCGGCTCCGCGATGAAGGAATGTTCTCCTTCAGGTGTTTTCTTTGTGATTTCTTGGGTTTCTGGTGTTTTTAGCTGTTTAGCTGGTGGATCAGACTTCACGAAATAGCGGTCTAATATGACTTGCCTTTTCCTACACATTAAAATTTTTTGGAAATGCGAGACGAAATTGTCGTTCATCATGTTTATCACGCTGTTCATAACCGCTTTGTCAGGGTGGTTCTTTTCGAAAAAATCCAGGCACTCGTTCCATTTTTCCATGATGGCTTTTATCGCATCACTTTTTATAACCGCCCTTTCCTCTTCTTCCCCGGAGGACTGCTCCTCGGTGAGCAACCTAAGCTGCTCCTGCTGGAGTTCAGCGAGTTCCTCCGTCGTCAGATCCTCCTTGTGATCCAGGACCAGCTCCTCGATGTCCTCATTGTCCACTTCAAGACCAATGCTCTTGCCCATGGACACAGTCTCATCCACAGCAGGAGGCTCAAAGCTTTCTAAAACCCGTTCAGGAACGCATTCAGGCCAAAGTTTCTTCCAGGCCGAGATCAAGGTCCGGTGTGTGACATCTTCCCAGGCTTTGTCAATGAGGCCGATGCAATGAACAATATTAAAATGGTTCTTCCAGAACTCTTTCAGGGTCAAAGACATTTCCTCGGTCACCTTGAAACACCTGGGGCCTCATGCATAATGCCGTGCGTAGAATTTGCACTATAACATGACGTTAGTTGTGGTAATTATAACTCAAAGACACATGATATTCTATATGGTGTTCCACAAGGCTCTATCCTGGGTCCACTGCTCTTCTCAATCTACATGCTTCCATTAGGTCAGATTATCTCAGGGCACAACGTGAGCTACCACAGCTATGCTGATGACACACAGCTGTATTTATCAATATCACCTGATGACCCCAAATCTCTTGATTCGCTAACACAATGTCTAACTTGTATCTCAGAATGGATGAATAGTAACTTTCTCAAATTAAATAAAGAAAAAACCGAAATCTTAGCATCTTTGAATATGCAAATCAATATAAATAGCCCTTAAGCTCAGCGTTCTGTGAAAAGGCAATGGCAAAAGTACGAGGAAAAATAGAAGAATTTCAGCGATTACCAAAAGGAGGCAAAGAAAAACGTACTATTTGTTGGTTTAAACAGTTATATAAGCAACAAAAGGAAGTTGATCGAGTGACATAGCATGTCGGAGAAACTCGAAAGCTCAAGTTCACAAAGTCGTACAGTGCCCGAAATAAAAAAGAAGTTGTCACATACAGTATCAAAGTCGGTGTGAAAAGGCAACTCGTAGCCCATTGTCTGAGTGTCTTATGAAAGCTTATTAGGGTACAGTGAAAAAAAAGGCACACAATTTGAAAAAAGCACGAAATTTCCACTTTAATCACGTAGTTTATTTTGTCATTAAAGTAGAACATCATAAACTTCATCTTAAAATCGTTTAATTTACTAGTTTCTCAAATCCCATTGTAACTAAGGTAGCATGTTAAATGCTTTGTTGTGTATTTGATCTTATATGTGCTCTATGTGCCTGAATCACTACGTGCTCTTCCTCCGATAGGACACAGAATCCATTACGTTCGTAATATTACAGCTCTCTGAATAATTAAAATACTGAGAAGTATACGTGATAACATTTTCATGATGATATGAGTTAAAGCATGTTATTAAACATGGGAACACAGTGGCACAGTGATTGTTCATGTCTTACACAAGATGCTTGCTGCGCCATGCGTGACCTTCAATGAAATGCTTTATTACAGAAGTACTGTCTTTTTCAAACGTACTATCCCCCAATTCCTGTCCTTACTTTTCTTTCTCCAAATACCCAATCGCCACACAATCAGCTCTATTATTGACATTAAGCCATCTGTAAGCTTAGAACACAGATTCTTCAAAACTTTTAAGAAACATCGAAATATCTTCGTAATGTTTAATTATTCTATCCATTTATCCTTCCAGTGTCGCGCCAGCCACAGTATGAATACAGCGTGAGGCAGGAACAATCCGTGAACGAAGCTCACGCTAGCTAGCGCTGTGGCACCGTGTAGTTAAAGTTAAAGTTTTATCTGTATAATATAATCCACATATTTTGCTGCATTTCATCTTAAAAATGATATCGTCATCATATGTAAATACGTGCTTTATAAAGTGGCTCAGGTTGTGCAATATTATAACTGTATCATAAATACAGTTACCTCACGGTAACTTGCAAGTACAAACAGTTCTACAAGGAGCACTTGATGGACTGATTGAGTGCGTTTAGAGTTCTTGGGATGGAACTGTTTGTGAACCGCGAGGTCCAAACAGGAAAGGCTGTGAAGCGTTGCTCGGATGAGAGCAGTTCAAATAGCGAATGGCTGAGGCAGCGAGTGCTGTATACCGAGAATTCTCTTTCCGATCGCTGTAGATCTGTGATTCACACTCAGATACGGTGATATGAATACTCCGAGTGGTGCAGTGAGAGTAATATGGAAAAAGATGATCCGCTGTGGTAACCCCTAATGGGAGCAGCTGACAGAAGAAGAAGAAGGTGCAAGCAAACGCTAAAGCAGTTATGGTATTTAGAATAGTTTGACCATTCTATGGACCATTATATTGTTACAGGTTAATTACAATCAGATGCATTAAATTTATGAACGATATGCGGTTAATTTCAGTGTATTTGATAAAGCCGCCGTCGTGGATGTGGATCTAAGAAAGGGTAACCACACAGGAACAGTAGCACTGCTTTGACGCTGGGTGCCGCCAGTCTGCAAAGCCGAGCGGAGAACTTGCATACGACAGGGTATGAGGTACCATGGAAAAGTGCGTGGCTTTACGCCAAGTGTAGGTTTTCTACATCGTGATTTGAACGTGGAAACGTTCTTACTCAACATTTCTGTGCGTACGCACCGTTTATACATGAGGCCCCTGGCGAATAGTCCTTTGGTGTACAGTTTCTTAAAATTTGAAATAACCTGCTGGTCCATGGGCTGCAGAAGAGGAGTCGTGTTGGAGGGGATGAACATGACTTTAATAAAGTCATACTCCTCGACTATATCATCAACCAAAATTGTAGGGTGTGCCGGTGCATTGTCCATCAAAAGAAGGCATTTTTAGGCAGGTTATTCTCTTCGAGATATCGCTTCACGGCAGGAGTGAAAGCCTCGTGCAGCCATTCCAAAAACAAGGTCCTTGCTACCCACCCCTTCGTGTTTGCCCTCCACATCACAGGCAGTCTGGCTTTGTTTACATTGTGCTGCTTGAAAGCACGAGGATTCTCAAATTGGTAAACAAGTAGCAGCTTGATTTTTACGTCGCCACTAGCGTTAGCACACAGCAAAACGGTTAACCTGTCCTTCATTGGTTTATGGCCGGGCATAGCCTTCTCTTCCTGGGTAATGTAGGTCCTCTTCGACATCCTCTTCCAGAACAATCCAGTCTCGTCGCAGTTGAAGACTTGTTGCGGGATGTAGCCTTCATCCTCCACTAATTTTGTGAAATTTTTCACGAATTCTTTTGCAGCTTCAGCGTCGGAACTAGCAGCCTCTCCATGCCTTACCACACTATGAATGCCACTTCTCTTGCAAACTTTTCAAACCATCCTCTACTGGCTTTCAATTCCTCACTTTCGCCACTCGTAGAAAGATAGTTTTGCAGCAAATCGCCATGAATCTTCCTGGCTTTCTCACATAACATTGCCTCGCTTACGCTATCCCCTGCAAGTTGCTTCTCGTTCAGCCACACTAGCAACAGTTTTTCCACCTCTTCCAGCACTTGAGGCCTCTGCCTGGTTAACGCTGTGACTCCTTCTCAACATCAGTTGCTTTAATAGATTTTTTCTGCTTTAGAATAGTCGAATTCTTGTACTCGGCGGCAAGATCAGTAACACGAACGCCATGCTCATACTTTTCAATAATTTCTTTCTTTACTTCGATTTCAATGTTCTGCAAAACTTTCTTCTCACCACTCTTCACTTGCTTAGAAGCCATGGTTAACTGCAAAAGCACACGAAATACTGTAGAGCATAAAGAGTTCACAGGTAAAGCACGCACATCTGACTGAGAACAATGAACACGTGCTTTAATACAGTAATCGGCACGTACGAACCGGAAGGGAAATGAAATAGAGCACAAAGAGTTCGCAGCGAAAGCACGCACACACAACAACAACAACAGCATTTATTTATATAGTACATTTTCATACAAAAAAGTAGCTCAAAGTGCTTTACATAATGAAGAAAAGAAAAATAAAAGACAAAATAAGAAATTAAAATAAGACAACATTAGTTAACATAGAAAAAGAGTAAGGTCCGATGGCCAGGAGGGACAGAAAAAACAAAAAAAAACTCCAGACGGCTGGAGAAAAAAATAAAATTTGCAGGGGTTCCAGGCCATGAGACCGCCCAGTCCCCTCTGGGCATTCTACCTAACATAAATGAAATAGTCCTCTTTGTATTTAGGGTTCTCACAGAAGGACTTGATGATGGTGGTCATGCAGACTTCTGGCTTTTAATCCATCACTGTTGGAACATCACGGTGCTTTGAGTAGATAGTGGTGGCGCAAGCTACCACCAAAAGAACACCGGAAAAGGAAACAGAAGAGAGAGTAGGGGTTAGTACAGATTTTAGAGCCACCATGAATAGTTATTATAATGAATTGGATATACAGAGTATCAGGATTAAATTACAGTGAAGTTATGAGAAGGCCATGTTAAAATAATGTGTTTTCAGCAGTTTTTTGAAGTGCTCCACTGTATTAGCCTGGCAAATTCCTATTGGCAGGCTATTCCAGATTTTAGGTGCATAACAGCAGAAGGCCGCCTCACCACTTCTTTTAAGTTTTGCTCTTGGAATTCTAAGGAGACACTCATTTGAGGATCTGAGGTTACGATTTGGAATATAATATGTCATACATTCCGATATATAAGATGGGGCGAAATTATTTAAGGCTTTATAAACCATAAGCAGAATTTTAAAGTCAGTCCTGAATAACACAGGTAACCAGTGTAGTGACATCAAAACTGGAGAAATGTGCTCGGATTTTCTTTTCCTGGTTAGGATTCTAGCAGCTGCATTCTGCACTAGTTGCAAATGATTTATGTCTTTTTTGCGTATTCCTGAGAGGATTGCGTTACAGTAATCTATTTGACTGAAAACAAATGCGTGAACTAATTTCTTAGCATCTTTCAATGATATAAGAGGTCTAACTTTTGCTATGTTTCTTAAGTGAAAAAAAATGCTGCCCTAGTGATCTGATTAATATGCGATTTAAAATTCAGATTACAGTCAACAGTTACCCCTAAGCTTTTTACCACCGTCTTGACTTTTAATCCTAATGTATCCAGTTTATTTCTAATAGCCTCATTGTATCCATTATTGCCAATCACTAAGATTTCAGTTTTCTCTTTATTTAGCTTGAGAAAGTTACTATTCATCCATTCAGAAATACAAGTCAGACATTGTGTTAGCGAATCAAGAGAATCGGGGTCATCAGGTGCCATTGATAAGTACAGCTGTGTGTCATCAGCATAGCTGTGGTAACTCACGTTGTGCCCTGAGATAATCTGACCTAACGGAAGCATATACATTGAGAAAAGCAGCGGACCCAGGATAGAGCCTTGTGGAACACCATATAGGATATCATGTGTCTTTGAGTTGTAATTACCACAACTAACAAAGAATTTTCTCCCTGCCAGGTAGGATTCAAACCAATTTAAGACACTGCCAGAGAGGCCCACCCATTGACTAAGGCGATTTCTAAGAATATTATGATCAATGGTGTCAAATGCGGCACTCAGTCATTTACTACTTTAACGAGTGCAGTTTCTGTGCTGTGATTTGTTCTAAACCCTGACTGAAATTTATCAAGAATAGTATGTTTATTGAGGTGCTCATTTAACTGCATAATGACTGCCTCCTCTAGAATTTTACTTAAGAAAGACAGGTTAGAGATGGATCTAAAATTTTCAAGAGCAGAGGGGTCAAGATTATTTTTCTTAAGTAGGGGTTTAACTACAGCAGTCTTAAGACAGTCTGGGAAGACCCCCGTATCTAATGACGAATTTACTATGTCAAGAATATTATCGATTAGCACGCCCAATACTTCTTTGAAAAAATTTGTTGGTATTGGGTCAAGGATGCAGGTGGAGGGTTTCAGTTGAGAAATTATTTTATGTAAATCAGGTAAATCTATCCTAGTGAAAGAGTTTAATTTGTTTGTAACGGAATACTGGGGTTTAGGAGGATCCTTAGTGTTGGGGAGATATACTATGTTATTTCTAATATCATTAATTTTTTTATTGAAAAATACAGCAATAGCCTCACAGGTTTTACTGGAAGTAATTAGGAGGCATTCCTTTGAGTTACCTGGGTTTAGCAGACGATCAATCGTCGAGAATAAGACTCTGAGATTACTAGCATTGTTATTTATAATCTTAGAGAAATAGCAGCACTTCTCAAGACGGACTGTTATTGCATTCTGTTATTTTGACTTTTAATATTTCATAGTGGATAATTAGTTTAGTCTTCCTCCATTTACGCTCAGCTCTACGGCATGTTCTCTTTAAATCAGACACTCTTTGGGTCTTCCATGGTATAACAATGCTAGAAGATTTTTTAACTGTCTTTACAGGTGCAACTATGTCAACAGCAGCTCTCACTTTAGTATTAAATCTTTCCACCTTATTATTTACATTATCCTCGCTATTATAGTTGGCACTATAAACGGACTGATTGCTTAGAATGTTTGTAAGTTTTAAAGCTGCTGATGAGTCAAAGAAGCGTTTTTTAACAATTTGCTTCTCATGAGTGTTTTCTATCATTATTTCTATATTAAAAAGTAGAAGAAAATGGTCTGATAGACCCGTATCAATGACCTGCTTTGTATCAACTTTTAGTCCTTTAGTAATCACTAAGTCTAACGTATGACCTGCTTTATGTGTAGGCTGATTAACGAGCTGTCTCAAATCTAAAGAGTCCAGGAGGTTCATAAATTCTTTTACTTTTTGGTCACACTGATTATCTATATGAAAATTAAAGTCGCTGACTATTAAGAGTGTGTCATAGTTCTTTAACTATGCAAGCACGCACGTCTGACCAAGAACAATGCAACACGTGCGGAAATCATCGGCACTCACAAACCGAAAGGGAAACTGGCTTGTTCGTATACTGAGTGTGTGGTCGTGAACCGAGGCAAAAGTTTGGCAAACTTTTTGGTCATAAACCGATTTGTACGTGTACCGAGACGTTCGTGAACCGAGGTTCCAATGTATATATATATATAGATATTATGTTTGTGTGTGTGTGTATAATTTTTTTTGACAAACATTGCTCACGTATATATTTCACTTTTGTTATTTTTAAACATACCATTTATTTATTCAGTAAGAAATGTATGAAAAAGTTAATTGTATTTCCTTTTTTTAAAGTTATAAAAACGAACTGACTCTGTATCAATATGGGTGAATAAAACCATACACATGAGGTGAATCTGCACACAAACAATGGTGTGTTGTGTTGATTAAACTTGTAAGAAAGAATGTCACTGCACTCTGTCCACATGGTGTTAATCATAAACTGAACTATTTCATGCTGTTTAAATTCTGCTCAGTTATTGGAGAATATTTTTATTTTACAGCTGTTAAATTCAGTTCAGTTTTATTATATTAATAGGTAAGCTGGTTTCTCAGGGGGTTTTACAGAGACACCTTGAAACAACATTAAAAACACATCACTAAGAACAAACATGAACTGTAGCAGCAAGCAACTTACTGTAATAAACATCAAATAGATTGGTTCAAGTGATAACTGCTCACTCACTTAATTTAAATCTGTGGATGTAAAGTTGAACTTCTTTGTAAGATTAATAGCCGTTGGAATAAATTAGGATTTTATACTCTTGATTTCTTCAGCATCTGACCTGATTGCACAAATGAGAACGAATTAAAGAATTTAACAAGTGGACTGTCACATTTAACACAAGCGGGGATTGTCAGCACAATGCCATGCAACACATTGTTAATTATTTTCTTTTGTTGAAAAAGGACCATTTATTTTTATAAAACTGGTTGGTTAAAACGGAACGGGAACTTTATATAATTTATTACGTGAGTAGAAAAATAAAAACACTACATACTTGTTTAATATATATATATATATATATATATATATATATATATATATATATATATATATATATATATATATATATTTATATATACAGTATATATATATATATATATATATATATATATATATATATATATATATATATATATATATATATATATATATATATATGCACACACACATACACAGACAGTACCTGCCAAATAATACAAAGAGTGCACAACATGTGTTTCGCTCTAATTGGGACTCATCAGGTGTGCAAACCTATGCTTCCCCTTACGGCGATCGAACCTTGGATGTCAATATTATGCCACGAAAGCTGCTTCATTTATTTTGCAGGATTAATATTTTCATTATGGTTGTATTATCACAGTATTTCCCTCTACTTACCCTTTACCTGTTTTCTCAAGGGTAAATGTTCTCGTCAAGTTCGTTATCGGTTTGGTCTACTGTTGCACTTTAAAATGAACACACACACACATAGATAAACACACACACACAAACCCTAACCACAACAGTGCCCCATGAATGACACACACACGCTGATTAACCCTTAGCACTTTAAACCACACATCAGCCTGTCACTCAGCACTTCAAGAGACTTACTTATTATCGGCACGAACAACATACGATGTTTTAGTGATATCTCAGACCTAAATATTACTTTTGGTCTATAAGAATACAGTTAAACATACAAAGACTCAGCACTCTTGACTATAGGCCATTTATCAGCCAAGAATACCTTCTTTTTATCGTACTGTCCCTTCTATTGAGTGGCGCCCTCACTCTCAGCCTTATAAATCTCGCAGCACAGAAATAATGGCAAAAAATCTGTCTACACCAGGTGCTCAAAGAAATCTAACTTATTACTTCAATCACTCTAGACATTAAGACAAAGCATAGAAAGTTAAAAGCAGCATGGTATTTATTACAAGAATAATAATAATACCACTGGAACAAAGAATAATAGAAAATAGGTACTGATAAGAAAGTCTGAATATATATAGTCTTTAGGAAAAGCTTACGAAAAAGTTACAGATGACAAGGATGAATGTCCCAGGGAGGCGTTTGATTTAGCAATCGATGTTCATGATGCCTTTCTGACGACCAGTGACGTTTTCGTCTGTTCCTCTTCTTCTAATGCTGTTTCTTTCTTCTTCTCCTCATTCTGTTTCCCAAACCAAGGCATATTTATTATAAAGTTTCATGCCATGGTTTCACAGCACATGAATGTTCCATGCACCTGATTGGCTGGCTGTCAATATGATTGATGAATTTTGCTCAAATTCTTTCCCAGATAATAAAGTTCTTTGATATTGCCTCAGTTTCCCTTTCCCAGGCCATAAACCCCAAATGTTCTCCTTAGTGTCCATCCATAAAGTAATCAATAGCCTGAGATGTCAGTTTAGCATCCTTTCCCAGGCTGTAAAATAATTGATCCATCAGAATGTCTTCCTTTCAATGTTGGAAACAGCTGTTTTAAAAGTGAGGTGTAAGAAAACCTGCTTTGATTTGTCTTAATTGTAGTTCATCTGTTGTTATATCTTGACCAAAATATAATGGAAAATTAAACCAAAATGTACAGACTTTATACACCATAACAATGGTAAACTAATGTGGAACTAAAATTAATATACTGTAATGTCAAGTTGTGAATCAGCATGCACAGTTCAGATCGGGCCATGTCGTAAAGTGGATTTTTTTGTTTTTTTCATTTAGCACACGCGGTGTGTGTCACTACCTGATCCCCGTTGCTGGCCCCTTCGTGCGTGCGTATTGAAAGGCTACGTCATTGCATACTTTACAGTGCTGCCTAATATGTTTAACGCATGCGTGAACACTTTACGGCATGTTAGGCTTTCAATACGCCTGCGCGTGCAGATTGATCAGGCACGCAGATCGGGTAGCGACAGTCTGCAAGGAACTGAGAAAGACAGTCGGCACACCCTGCCGCTCCCTGTCTGATATGGTATTACTATTACTCAAACCCTTTAGCTGCCTCCAATTTGTATGTGTGTGACTATATATATTGTGATGGATGGCCGACTAAATATTCCGGCCCTCACCCCCAGGCCGCCAGGTGGAGCTCTCCCAACAGCATGGAGGTTTCCCGAATTCCAGCAGGGTCTCATGGACCTTGTAGTTTGTATGCACAGCCCTGCTGGATACCATGGGGGCCACCGGGAGTCGCTGTAGGGAGGCTGACAGACTGTTATGTGCCCTATAATCTGGAAGTACGTCCTGGTCACATGAACAGGAGAAACGACGTGCTTCCAGGTTGAAGAGAAGGGCTTTCACTCTGACCCGGAAGTAATGAGGATTTGTGGATGATTGGACAGGAACCACTTCCGGGTCAGGGGGTATAAAAGGATGCTGGGAAAGCCCAGACACTGAGCTGAGCTGGGAGGTAGGGTGGCGAAGTGTCTAGGAGAGGAGGAGTGATTATAGTATTTCGATTATTGATTATTGTATGTACAGTGTGGAGTGGAGGGTGCTTAGTGCACATTATTATCATAAAATTAAGAAGTCTTGGACTTTTACCTGGTGTCTGGCGTGGTACCTGAGGGTGCAAGAGGTCGATAACAGCCTCTACTGCTACAATATACATATATATATATATATATATACACGTGTGCATAGGAGGCAGCTGAAGGGCTTATAGATGAATGATAATACATCTGCCCGGGGGGGGGGGGGCGGGGTGCACTGATGCTTTTTCTGAGTTCCCTGCAGGCCTTTCCCGGGGAATCCAACCAGGAGCCACCACCTCGACTCGGGACACATCACTTCCGGTCCCAGCCCCGAGGACGACATCACTTCCGGTCCCAGCCCTGAGGACAACATCATTCCCCCAAACTTCCTATACAGCCTCACACCTTTTCCCTGGAAGTCAGTTCTGTTTTGGACTCTGTCTTGTAAACTTGACTCAACAACGAATCATTTATTTTTGCAGCCAGGATACTGAATTATACGGGTGGCTGGCCCAAACTTTGCCATGTCTCTAGTCTCTTCTTCTCACAGTGGCGTAGTCGGCAGGATGCTGTCCCTGCAGAACCCAGGACAGGACCCTAAAACAAACCAGGTAGGAAAGTACCGGGGCCAAGTATCTGGGCGGGGAGTGCATCGGGGGTCAGGAAGGACCCGGTGTAGGCTCCGTTCCACAAGGGCAACCCTGGGCTGAAGCCCTATCTGGTGGAGAGTGTTGAAGGGACCCACAGGCGTGGACTGGTTTCCGGGGAGGATGCAAAAGGGGCACATTATGCTCTCCGGGGTGGGAGAGCTGAGCCGCAAATCAGGACCAAGGTCCCTGATACAGATGGGCTTTCCCCAGGCCAGCAGGTGAAGGAATTGCAGACCTGGGAGTTTAACCCAAAAAAAGCACTCCCAGAACAAGCTATGGCTCTCTGGCAGCAGGTGGGTCTGTGGCTACGGCCATTTAAAAGGACCCCACTACAAATTGTGCAGCAAGTTGCCTGTTTTTTGCTGCTGCAACATCTACCCCAGGACTTTGCCTAGCCAGCCTGGGATGACTTCCATTCCATGCAGGAGCTGTTACAACTCCTAAAGACCCCACGGCCGGCCTTGAAACCTGGGGGGGCAGAATGGCCCCTTAGTAGAATCCCTGGGGACTATGTCCCACTTAGAAAGTCCCTCCTGCTCGCTCCGGAGCCTGTTCCGAAGTCGCCAGACCGCCTGGCCTGCGACCTGTCGGGGAACGAGGTGGACTACAGGGGTACACAGCAGTGTTGCTTGTGTGCCCTTAGAAACCCTCTGGCGGATAACCATACTGGGGAGCTACTCATTAATGGATATAAAGTGATGGCCTTGTTTGACTCCAGCAGTAACGTGTCTGTCGTTGCTCGTCGTTATGTTTTACCGCAACAGTGGATTAAAAGAAAGACCAGTCTTAAATGTATACACGGAGATGTCCGCGTGCATAAATCCGCCCGGTGTTACGTATGTCTGGAAACAACCCTTAAAAGACTCACCGTCGCGGTTCTTCCGGATCTTCCGTTTCCAGTAATCCTAAGGCGGGACTGGTCTGAAAGTAACAGCGGTAGACTAGTGAGTATTCCTGGAAAAGCTTTGGGCTTAGTTATAGGTGAGAAAGACTCGTCTCAAGCTGCCTCCACGCCGTGTAATCAGCTGCCAGGGAGTGGGGCGGAAGGCCAAGAGAGTGACACAGAGACTCCTGGACATTCGAAGGCTGCTATGTCATCTACCAGCGCCCCGGCAGCTCGGGAGGAATCTCCACCCCTTGAGGTCAGACCGGACCCACTCTCTGAGTTGCACTTTCAGCTTAGAGTCACGCCGACTTCTTTCAAGAGAGAACAATGGAATGACGACTCTCTGCAACATGCAAAGAATGCAGTGGTCCTTGTCAACGGCCAACGCACGCATCAGCCCATGCCACAGGGACCTCGCTTCGTCATTGAAAATGACTTGTTATATCGGGTCGCGGAGCATGAGGGGAAGGAGCGGAAGTTGCTGTTAGTCCCGCGAACCTACCGGCGGCAGGTATGCGAGTTAGCACACTCCCACCTTCTTGGGGGCCATCTCAGCTTCGACAAAACACTAGAGCAAATCAAGCTCCAGTTTTTTTTGCCGGAGATTAATGAGGAGGTTCGCCGTTTTAGCATTTCCTGTCCGCTGTGTCAACTCCGGCAAATTCTCAGGAGGGACCGTGCTCCTCTTGTCCCCCTTCCTCTGATTGATGTCCCTTTTGACTGTATTGGGGTTGACATAGTAGGACCCTTGGAACCCTCAGCCCAAGGACATAAATATATACTCGTCCTCGTGGATTATGCGACCCGATACCCAGAGGCATTCCCTTGCGCTCGGCTACTTCCAAAATAATTGCACAGGAACGAGTAGGAGTCTTTGCGCGTGTTGGCATCCCTAGAGAAGTCCTAACGGACCAAGGGACACCTTTTACCTCGGAAACGTTCAAGGAGACTGCCAAGTTAAAGAAGATAAAGCATTTAAAAACCGCGGTGTATCATCCTCAAACCGATGGGTTAGTGGAGAGATTCAATCAGACTCTCAAGCAGATGCTTCGTAAGGTGGTCAGCGAGGATGGGAGGAATTGGGATCAACTCCTCCCCCTCGTCCTCTTTGCCTACCGGGAAGTCCCCCAAGCTTCTATGGGCTTCTCACCGTTTGAGTTGTTATACGGACGACAGCCCCGGGGTATATTAGATATCTTAAAAGAGGGCTGGAAAGGAGAGGCTCTTCCCTCAACAAATATTCTGGAATATATCACCCAGTTGCGCAATAGATTTGATACAATTAGACCCATTCTAATGAGTCATATGGAGGAGGCGCAAGCAGCACAGGCCCGCCTTTATGACCGTGGCACGACTCTTCGGGAGTTCCGTCTCGGGGATCGCGTCATGGTGTTGGTGCCCACTTCTCACTCCAAATTGCTCGCTCATTGGCTGGGCCCTTATGAAATTAAGGAGAGGAAGGGTTTGGTGGACTATTTGGTGAAACAACCCAATCGTCGACCAAGCGAGCGGGTGTATCATGTGACCCTGCTGAAACCGTGGAAGGAGAGGGACCCCGATCCCTCCTCCGGACAGCCCCGCTCACTCTTTGCTCAAACAAGTTCCCTTAATTTCGGCGAGCAGTTATCTCCCCGGCAGAGGCAGGAGCTGGAAGCAGCTATCCGCTCCGTCCCAGAGGTGGTGAGTGAACAACCCAGCCGGACCTCTCTGGTTGCGCATGACATATTGACTGACCCGGGGGTGATCATCCGAGAGAGGCCCTGTAGACTCCCGGAGGCAAAGAAAGCTGAGGTGGAACTGGAAATCAAGCGAATGCTGGAACTAGGAGTGATTGAGGAGAGTTTTAGCCCCTGGTCCAGTCCCATCGTCTTGATTGCTAAGCCAGATGGCAGTTGAAGGTTTTGCAATGACTTCCGTCGGCTTAATCAGGTTTCCCAATTTGATGCTTATCCCATGCCTCGCGTGGACGACCTCCTCGAGAGGCTGGGACCAGCTAAATTCCTGACCACACTTGACATGACGAAGGGGTACTGGCAGGTTCCTTTAACAGAGTCAGCGAAGGAAAAAAAAACGTTTAGCACTCCTAGCGGACATTGGCAGTATCGTGTCCTTCCATTCGGGTTACATGGGGCACCTGCAACTTTCCAGGGTCTGGTGGACAAAGTGCTCCGACCCCATAACTCGTATTGTGCTGCCTACCTGGATGACGTCGTCATCTATTCCAGCACATGGAAGACGCACCTACAGCAGGTCACAGTGGTATTGCGGGCACTAGGAGAAGCTGGGCTTCGGATCAATCCCAAGAAATGTTTCTTCGGGTTGAGAGAAGCCAAGTATTTGGGCTACCTGGTGGGCCGAGGTACTGTGAGGCCACAGTGTTCCAAATTAAATGCCATACTGACATGGCCCCGTCCACAAACCAAGCGGCAAGTCCGATCCTTTTTCAGTTTGGCCGGGTACTACCGCCAGTTTGTGCCTCGCTTCTCCAAGAGAGCGGCGCCCTTGACCGACTTGACGAAGAAAAGAGCTCCCAACCTAGTGGTATGGTCTGACAAAGCAGGGACTGCATTCAGTGACTTAAAAAAGGCTCTAACTTCAGCACCTATATTAATTGCCCCTAACTTTTCTCTTCCAATTGTCCTCCAGACGGACGCTTTGGACAGAGGCTTGGGAGCCGTGTTGAGCCAAAGCGTCAACGGTGTTGAACACCCCGTAATGTACCTAAGCCGGGAACTGTTGGACTGGGAGACCAGGTATGCAGCGGTGGAGAAGGAAGCTCTGGCGATTAAATGGGCGGTTACGCAGCTGCGGTACTACCCCTTGGGTCGGGGTGTTCACTCTGGTGACAGATGATGCACCTCTAAAGTGGATGGCCCTTCACAGGGAGTCAAATCCGTGAGTCACCAGGTGGTTTCTTGACCTGCAGCAATACAAGTTTTCGCTCGTTCATCGCCAGGGGTCTCTTCATGCCAACGCTGATGCCCTCTCCCGGGCTCACGACCTCTCGGTGCAGGACGCCCAACTTGACGGGTCTGGGCTGAGGGGGGAGTCTTGTCACACACGTGTGCATAGGAGGCAGCTGAAGGGCTTAGAGATGAATGATAATATGTCTGCCCAGGGGTGGGCAGTGTGCACTGATGCTCTTTCTGAGTTCCCTGCAGGCCTTTCCCGGGAAATCCCACCAGGAGCCACCGCCTCGACTCGGGACACATCACTTCCGGTCCCGGGCCCGAGGACGACATCACTTCCGGTCCCGGCCCCGAGGACGACATCACTTCTGGTCCCCGCCCTGAGGACGACATCACTTCCCCCAAACTTCCTATAAAGCCTCACACCTTTTCCCTGGAAGTCAGTTCTGTTTTGGACTCTGTCTTGTAAACTTGACTCAACAACGAATCATTTACTTTTGCAGCCAGGATATTGAATAATACGGGTAGCTGCCCAAAACCTTGCATTGTCTCTTGTCTCTTCTTCTCACAATATATATATATATATATGTATATATATTGTCATGCTTGGGTCACAAAATTGCACAGGAAAACCAGAGGAAGTTGAGGAGACTTTATTCAAACACTGCAAACAAACATTTATCTCTCAAACTTGCTCCTTGAAAGGAAAGAGTTAACACCTCCGCTTGACATTTAAAAGTAACCTTGGTCTTCTTCTTCCTCGGAGGAATACATGCCAGGAGCAGGAGAGGTCTGAGAGAGAGAAGGAGAGATAATCAATTTAACAAACTGAGAGAAGCCCGTGCAGGCTTTTTAAGAAGGCGGAATACCACGCGAGAGGCATATTACGCGACAGAGCCGGCTAAAAGGGAAAGGAGGAATGTGAAGGTAAACTGTCTAAGTTTCTTAGGGGTTTTCCCAGGGGCGTCTGTAACTTCTGGGGGTGCGATCAGCTTCGCAGCTCACAATATATATATATATATACTGTATATATATATATATATATATATAATGCAGTATGAATAATACAAAGGGCCCCTTATTGGGGCTCATCAGGTGTATGCACCTTTCCATACCCTGAACCTCAGACATCAGCGCCTGAGGCAAAGCCTCTGATGTTGCGCCACAGTGGCTGGATTGCGTACTTAATAGGGTGAAGATTGGAGTATTATATTCTTAGGTCTGAATCACAATTTGATTATTTGGGAGGTTACCTACCAGGTAATGCTTGTGGTTGGTCGGCTAGTTGGCAAACATTCACCTTGTCCTCACGGTTGTGAGAAGCACATCACAGATATGTTATACAGTATCTGCAAAATAAATTTTCATACAAAGGATGTAGCTTAAAGTGCCTTAAAACAGGCATGTCAAACTCACTACCATTGGTGGGCCGCTTCGACTGCCATACGTATGTCAGCGGGCCGTACTGTAACAAATACTATTATACTATTATACGAAGTTACTGTAGCTTACTTTCCAATACTGAAAACTTTAAAAAATGTAACACTTAAAGTTTAAAGAAAAGCAATTTATTTCCATGCAGTCTCCATACAACAGTGTAGAATTAGAGTCTTAACCTCTTAGCTAGGTCCTTATTATATTACTAGGCTCACCCTCCTTTTAAGGCGACCGACTTTTATCCTCAATTTGTGTGCGCTCCATGTGTACATTAGGCATGTAAGTGTAGGGAATGAGAACATCAAAGTGCCCATTCATAACATCTCCCGAAAACCTAAGTTTTTTTATCTCCTCGAGTGCCTGTCCAAACTTGGAGTGTAGGACTCCATAATAATATACTTGAAACTCATTGAGGAACAACTCTCCTGCTGCCATTAGCTCAGAAATGGTACCATAAGTTTGAGACTTTGACATTTCAGTGAGATACTGAAGCTCATTTGTATAAGAGATTCCTGACGGCATCATTGTAAATGGCTGAAACCTTGACCAATTACTTAAAACATGTCGTACAATGTCAGCCCGAATCTGTACCGCTAAAGACGGAGTTTCATGCACTAAATAAGCTATAGTTGAGAATAAGCAAGCACCATCTCCCCTAATATTTACTACGCGGTGAGGCATTTGTACTCCATCAACATTAATTATTTCCTGAGACATAATTTTGTCTATTTTTCCAGCGCATCGCGCACAAAAGCAAGGGAACGATGGGAGCACCAGAACTCTGCTCACATCGCGTCGTTTCGTACCGCAAGCCGCAAGTAGTAAGTCTGTGATAAACAGAATACTGCTACGCTTTGCACTCACGGGACGGAAGTACAATCCCGACCGCTTTTATATAGTGTCTTGATAATTGATATTCATTATATTATATTCATTGCTTATATAGGAGCCACAGTGTGAGAGAACAATGGAATGACAAAGTGTGAGATTTATTTCTTTTGTCCCGACACTTGGCATCTCTTGTTAGTAACTAGTTCGTCAATATCAGGCTTGAAATCTTGTGCAGCTGCAACTTTTATGAGGGATGAAAGGTGCTCGACGGTAAGTCTTGAGTGATGTGGGGTTTTGGTAGCTTTCATTAACAAAAACAATTGCTCACAAAGGTAAGTGCTTCCGAACATTGACAGTTCTCTCGATGCCAACTTACGGATCTGCACATACGATGGTGGCAGGTAAGCATACAAGCCTGGCACACCAACTTCGTTGTATTTTGCCTTCAGAATAGAATCTGACTGCACTTCAATCAATTCCATTTTGAAATTCTCAGGCGCATTCTCAACGTTGTAAGAGAACAGCGCAATGCCGTTTGTGTGAACTGAAATCACGGAAATGCTCACTGAATTCATTGCTCAGTAATTCAAGTTGAAAAACCAATCCTCCAAAAATCTAATTTTACTTTACTAAATTTACTTCAAAGTTTATATTGTAAAATAAGCCGATATGCAAAAAGCCACCTGACCTACAATAACTTTACAAACTCAAAATCACAAAAATATGTTAATAAACAACTCACCAACTTCTCGCGTCCACTTCAGATCTTCAGCTGTAGTCTGCACTACCTGTTCGTTACAATACTAGCACAAAATTACATGAAACTAGAGCAAAAAAACATGAAAATATGCGGGCTATTACTACTCGTAATGGTCAGTTCTGCCCAGTGGCCAGTCTCAGCAGCCCAGTCAATAGTGTAGCCTTAGCAGGGGCGGCTCTAGGCTCGTGGCGGCTCTGGGCAGAGAAAGAATCGGTGGCCCCTTCACCTGGCAATGTCAATACAGTATGTTATGCACGGCGGATGGCCACATCCGTTGCGGACACTGCATAGCCACCTCGTGCTCATGACACGCTTCTATATACGCGTTAGTAACTTGAAAACCAAGTGGCGGCCCATGATATTCTCATTACAGCAAAACATTATAATACTACATATAGCTTACTGCTCCAACTCTAGTGACATTAGTAAATACAGCGTAGTAATTAACAAGAAACACAATGTTTTTCGGCCACATTGCCGTCAGCTGTGTCGTTATTTTCTCTTTCTGTTTTATATTCAATATATATTGGCGTGGCGGCCCCTGGCATTTGGCGGCACTGTGCAGGTGCACAGTTTGCACATGCCTAAGGCCACCCCTGCTGCAGCCTAGCACTTCAGTTGTGATGCTGCGGCTCATTAACTTTGGTCAAGGCTCGTGGCTATACTAGCAGATGACGTTTCCGGTACCATAATGCCATGGGAAAACGCGCTTTTGTCAGAAGGCAGAAGTAAGAAAAGTCAATAAGTAACACCAAAGATGCAGAATGATTCAATCACAAACGATAGTAATCATTTTGTACAAGTTCAGTGCTAACTAGGACCCGGGGGCCGCGTGTTTGACATGCCTGCCTTAAAAGACTTCAAAGAAATTATTACAAGCAAAAAATGACATATCTAAATGAGGTAATTAAATAGTATACAACAAATAATGCACACTAAAATATATATATATATGTTATACAGTATCTGCCAAATAATACAAAGAGTAAATTACATGTGTTTTGCCCTTATTGGGGCTCATGAGGTGTACACACCTTTGCATCCCCTTATGGGGATTGAACCTCAGACACAGGTAACAAATTTATTGACGTTAAAACTGGTGAGGTGTGCTTAGATTTTCTCTTTCTGGCTAAGATTCTTTCAGCTGCATTCTTTACTAACTGCAGCAGGCTAATGTAAATCTTGGGTGTGGGAAGAAGGCACAGCAATGTCTCCTTTCCTTCGGTGGCTGAAGATGGTTTTTAAAAGTCGTCTTAAGACCTACTTGTTTTCTTCCGTCTTTCACTCTGTATAATGGTATTGTGGTGGATGTTATAATTGGTTGTTTTATTAATTTGCTTCTGCATGATTGTAATGCATTGTGTTTATTTTAATGCTTCTTTGTACAGCACTTTGGCACAACCTCTGTTATTTTAATTGTGCTTTTATAAATAAATGATCTAATCTAAGAAGGTTAAGCCTACCTCCCTCCATTCTCATCACATTCTACAGGCCATACTGGGCACCATCATGAGTGTTCTGACCAGCTGTCACTGTCTGGTTTGAGAACTGCAGTGTCTCTTACTGTAATGCCATGCAATGGATAGGGGAAATGATCACTGGGACTTCTCTATTCTCCATTAAAGCCATCTTTATAGAGCGATACATCCACAAAGACCATAGCATTGTGAAGGACTACTCACAACCCTACCACAAACTCTTTGTCCCAATTCTACCTGGTAGAAGGTAATGTAGCACCCAAACTAGTTCAGCCAGGTTCTGCAACAGCATCTATCCTTTGGACACTGAACTCCATGCATCCTTCCTGCTCTCAGATCTGCTGCTAGTAGCTTATTTATATACATTACATTTTTTACACTTGTAGCTACTTATATTATTTTATTATTGAATGTTATTATTATGTATTACTGTCTATTTCAAATAATTACAATCTATTTATGGCATTGTATAATTTTATTACCTTTCATGTTATTTGGTGCCACTGTATGCTTTGATACTGTGCATGGATAATATGATAATAAAGTCACTTGCCCTGTCTTTTTGCCTGCAATTTTTGGTCTTTCAGAGCTAACTGGGTAATAGAAAATGCAAACTAATAATAAAGTAAAACACACATAAAAGAGGTACTTTGTCAAAACTACCAGTAAAATAGATGCACCGTATGCAATATACACCTTTAAAGGCCGGTTTATACTTCATGCTCAGAACATGTACGCACACTCATCATGGCTACCACGCGTTCCCATGGTGCAACGCTGGATTCTCTGGCTGAAGTGATGTGGTGGTACAGGTGAGTGTTTCCTGTACCGTAAATAAAGAGGGAGCTCGGAGCAAATTGCATCCTCATGTTACACCTGAGGGAATGTGAGTAGCTAGAACTCCAACAGAAGACTCAGGTGTGATGAACGGTCACGTGGTGGGGGTGGATACGGTGTGTGCGAGGCGCCAGCTTGTAAGTGCCGGCAGCCAGAGCGCGCCGCCCCAAATACTGGTGGCGATCTCACACAAGTCTAAAGAGGTGCAGACAGCGCAGAGTCTCTTCTCTTTC
Source organism: Erpetoichthys calabaricus (assembly GCF_900747795.2). Classification (NCBI taxonomy): domain Eukaryota; kingdom Metazoa; phylum Chordata; class Cladistia; order Polypteriformes; family Polypteridae; genus Erpetoichthys; species Erpetoichthys calabaricus. The sequence goes on from NC_041394.2 coordinate 167,955,383, forward strand.
TATAGAGAGACCCAGACTGTCATTGCACCCCAGAGCAAGAGGAGGACCCAGAAAGAGAAAACTGGGTCTCCTAACAGCACAGAGTGAAAGCCCATCCACTCACGTGCAGCAGAGAGTTTCGCTGCGTGGAGGTGGAGAGAAACACCCACCTCGGCTGGACGCAAGGTGAAGCGGGGCTTCCTGTCCTGCTTTCACGTCCGCAGGGCATGGGAGCAGGAGGGGGAGGCAACGCTGTTATAAATGTCAAAATCTGGGTCACATCTGGAGGTGCTGTCCATTTAGAATGGCAGTGGATGCCAGGGCATGGAGTCGGGGCAGCATTTCCCCATCCCTTTCTTCTTGTTGTATTGCAGGGAGGAACCATGGACCAAGCAGCATTGACTCCCCATCATGGAGAAAGCCAGCCCTCACGGGACGGGCCACTTCGCACCACATGGCTAAGCTGAGGGAGGGGCAATGTGGTGGATGGCCAGGGCCCTTGCCTGGCCGGGACGCCTCTCCCTTATATGGACCGGGGGAGCAAGCCTGGTCAGGACAGTATCTGCCCCGGAACGCTAGATGGCAGCCCCCCTGGGTTGCAGCGGTGCCTAGGACTCCCACAGGGCTTCATTGGAGTTGGAGTTTGGTGCAGCCCTTTTGGGATCCGTGGGAGCAGTAAAGGGGTGCTGTAGCTGCTGCTGAGCACTACAGAACAGCTCTTCCGCCACACCCAGAAGTGCTGCCGGTGCATTATAAAAGAAGCCAGCAGCCACTACTCTGGGAGCCAGAGTTGGGAGGAGGAGGACGAAGCTTGCCGGAGGTAGAGTGAAGGAGAAAGAAAGAGAAAAGGAGAAAGAAAAGTGTTGTATTGTGCTTGGGACTGTGTATTATACTTGTGGGGAACGGGAAAGGTGTTTCCCACAAGGGAAAATAATATAAAAGCCCTGTGTGCTTTGAAGTTGTGTCCTACGTCTGTCTGTGTCAGGGCTGGCCTTTACAGTATGTATGTTACATTTTACAGATTTAAATAATGAATACTGTTAATAATTACACATGTTGGGGTGGCACTGTGGCAGAGCGGTAGTGCTGCTGCCTCACAGGGAGTCAGTCCCAGGTGTTCCCTACCTGGAGTTTGCATGTTTTCCTGGTGGGTTTCCACAATGTGCTCTGGTTTCCTTCCAAAGACATGAAGGTTTGGGAATCTGGTAATGCTAAAATGACACTAGTGTATGTGTGTGCTTGTATTCACCTTGCGATGAGCTGATGCTCTGTCCAGGCACTGTATCTGCCTCGAGCCTGATGCTTGCTGGAATGAGTGCATCCCTGGATTGATGGATGTAATCATTAAACATCCATCCTTATCAGAGATACTGTGGCAAAGTGTCCTCGGAATTTAATGGATGTTTCAGGAAATTCACAACACAGTGAAGCCGAATGTTTTCTCACCGTGATGGTATCTTGCACTGCCACCTTGTGAAATCTTCCAGATTTTCGTAAAGTGCGCAGGCAAGCAAAAACAGTACAATGTTTGCGTAGCAGTAGCGTCCGCAGGCGCATGCGTCATGTCTAGGCCGTGTGTCACTTCCCGATCTGCAGTGCCTGTCACTACCCAAACTGCATGCCTGTCCGATTCACACGCGCATGTGTATTGAAAGCCTAACATGCCGTTTAAGTGTTCATGTGTGCGTTAAACAGATTGGACAGCAATGTAAAGTGTACAATGACGTAGCAATTCAATACGCACGCATGCGCTCATATATATATATATATATATCGTAAAGAAACACAAACAAAGCATAAAGGTTTGGGGTGTTTAGGCCCCGTATACTGTAAAGCAAGTGGTTTTCGGTCAGTAATTTTATACAGACATTCAGCAAACAAAAAATGGTTGGCAGACAATTTAAAGGGGAGGACAGGAAGTGATGTAAATGATGGGGAAGTCGTGGTGGTGGATGGGTAATTGGCGTCATCAGAAGGGGACCTGAGGTAAGAAAGGAACCCGGAAAGGGGTGGGATCTGCAGTCTTCCGGGTATAGTCATGGTGGCGGTGCTTCATTCTTTCTGGAGAGACAGAATAAGAGTGGTTAGTACCCCCTATTGTCCCCTGGTATGACTTGTCGTGGCGCCCGTTGGGTCCTTAAGCCGCTCCCCATGCGCTTGTGCGTGACAATATATATATATACTAGCCATGTGCACCCAACTACGTTGCACGTGTTAAAATTGTCTGTGAAGGGCTCCCTGTTTAAATGCGGCTGCCAGTTGTGAACTGGGCCCTTCGTCGCACAGCATTATGATTTTTTAATAAGGGAAACAAAATTACAAAACAAAACCCTTGGACATTGATTCGATAGGAACGGCCCACTCGGAATCACTGTCCAAATAGTAATTATGTGGTGGTGGAGGAGCATTTCTGCTTCTCTCTGTTCACAGTCCATCTCGTTATCACGACGCTGTCGTTTCCTCTCATGATCTCTTCTCAACCTTTCTCCAATCTCGCAGGTTGCTTTGTGGCAATCCAAAGAGTAAGGCAATATACACGGAGCAATGGTTATAAAAGGGGGACACATAGGTATCCAGGCTCTTTAAAGCATAAATAGGGATCACTTCACTGACATGTGAGCAAGCCAGGGTACAACTGTGAGACGCGCAGCACTCGCCGGCTACAACGTAACAATAATAATTTCCGGAACATGCTGTTACGTTGTCATTCATTTTACCCACTGTCTTTCTTTCATTCATATGTTACATAGGCACATACCTTTTATCTTCGGCAATCTCATTCTCTAACCAGGCCTCAGGAGCTAACCAGCGTAACACTGTCCACCACCCCTTTCGGTATTCCAGCACATTGTTGATATCCGTGAGTAACAACAGCGTACTAAACTGGAAGGTGGTTTATGCATGCATGGAATTTGCGGACAAACAAAGATCAAGATTATAACAAATGAAGATTATAAATAAAGATTAGTTAATTTAAAGCACAACAATTTGTTTAGTTTGAATGTCTGTGTTTTGAGGTGTGACTGGAGTACTACAGTCTTCAGTAGTATAAGCCTGGAGGAGATTCTTAATGCAATGCCTATGTTTTAGCTGTCTCTCTACTGCCATCTAGTGCTTCTTCTTCTAATTCATTCGCGGACAAACAAAGATCAAGATCCAAATGAAGATTATATATAGAGATAGTCAAATACGTGAGACTAGAAAGTAGGTAAGTGGATCAGGTGGTTTTTAATTACCTGCCAAGCCAGGGGGTGTTGGGTGCAATAAATCTATCTCTGTTATCTCTGCAGGCCAAATAAGGGAAAACCTGCCTGATTTAACTTCACTTCCAGTTCCGTTGCCCAGACTGATGTCATTTCTGGTTCCAGGCAAATGACATCACTTCTTATAAAACCACCATCTTTTTAAACCTCATCAGTTCAGTCCTGAAACTCAACCTAAACACAGCAAGTTTTTTTTCTTTACTCTTTTGCAGCCAGGGACAATATACGGGTGGCTGCCCTAGTGTGTTGAGACTACTTCTTTTACAATATATCACAAGATATTGTGAAATAAATGACTGGACACAAAACAAAGGTTTGGGGCAGCCACCCATATAGTTTCCCTAGCTGCAAAAGGCATTTAGTTGACTACAATGTGTACAGGTTTGAGTCCAAAGTAGAACTGACTAGATATGAAGGATGATGGGTTTTTATAGTCTGATCCCAGGAAGTGACGTCCTCGGGCCGGGACAGGAAGGATTTCTTGTATTTGGTCTGTAGCACAACCTGAACCCCCCCCCCCCCAAAGCCTGGCATGAGATTGGTCCCTTTGGTTGACTCCCAAATGCACATGTGTGACATGGCGCCTCCTCAGCTCGGGCGTACCTGGCCGAGAGATTGTGAGACCTCGAGAGGGCATCGGCATTGGCCAGTAGGTTACCCTGACGGTAAAGGACTGAAAACATGTACAGCTGTAGGTCCAAGAACCACCTTGTGACCCATGGGTTCCACTCCTTGTGTAAGGTCATCCACTGTAGGAGAGCATGGTCTGTCACCAGGGTGAAGAGAAGAAGTTCCTCAGCTGAGTGATCGCCCATTTAACCACTAGTGCTTTCCACTCCACTGCCACATACCTGGTTTCGCGGTCCAACAGTTTCCGGCTAAGATACATGACGGGGTGTTCAACTCCCATCGACGCATTGGCTCAAAGTGGCACCAACACCTGTCTCTGAAATGCAAAGAAAAGTCAGGGATTTTCAATACTGGAGCTGACATAAGGACCTCTTTCAAGTCACTAAATGCAGCATCTGATTTAGCATCTCATACAACATGATTTGGGCACCTCTTCTTTGTGAGGTTCGTCAAGGGCACCGCTCTCTCTCGGAAAAGCAGGGCACAAACCAGCGATAGTAGCCTGCTAGTCCTAGAAAGGCTTGGACTTGCCGCTTGGTTCTTGGATGGGGCCATTTCAAAATGTCATTAACTTTCAAACACTGTGGTCCTACAATACACCAGCCCACTAGGTAGCCCAAATATTTGGCCTCTGTTAACCTGAAGAAACATTTTTTGAATTAATTCATAGGCCAGCTTCACTTAGCGTTCGCAATATTGCTTGTACCTGCTGTAGGTGTTCCCTCCGTATGCTGGAATAGATGATAACATCGTCCATGTTGGCAGCACTGTATGAGTTATAAGGCTAGGGCACTTTGTCCACCAGACGCTGGAAGGTCACGAGGGCCCCATGTAACCCAAATGGAAGGACACAATACTGCCAGTGTCCACTATGGGTGCTAAACACTGTCTTTTCGCGGAATCCGTTAAGGGAACCTCCCAGTACCCTTTGTCATATTAAGGATGGTCAAGAATTTAGAGTGCCCCAGTCACTCGAGGAGGTCATCCACACTCAGCATCGGGTAGGTGTTGAATTGGAAGACCTGGTTAAGTCCCGTCAGGCTTTCCGACCAACACGATGGGACTGAACCAGGGACTATGACTCTCCTCTATTACACCTAGTTCCAGCATTCGTTTGATCTCCAGCTCCACTTCTGCTCTTTTTGCCTCCAGAAGGTGAAAGTTGCATTCTCTGACTATTACCCTGGGCTCTGTCACTATGTCATGCACAACCAGTGAGGTCCGCCTCAGTTTTTCATTCACTACCTCAGGAACAGCCGAGATGGCTGCTTCGAGCTCTTGGCGCTGCTGGATTGTCAAATCAGGATGGAAGTTAAAATCAGATTTACGAGCAAAGAGTGAACGGGGCTGTCTGGAGGAGGGGTCAGAGTCCCTATCCTTCCACAATTTTAGCAGATTTATGTGGTATATCTGCTCATACAGTCGATGGTTTGGTTGTTTAACCAAATAGTCTACAATCTCCTTCCTCTCCTTAAATTCATAAGGGCCTTGCCATTGGGCAAGCAATTTAGAATGTGAGGTAGAAATGAGGACCATGACACAATTGCCTGGTTGGAACTCCTGAAGTGATGTGCCATGGTCATAAGAGCGCCTTTTCCATGTGAGTTTTTAGAACGGGCCATATTTTATCGAATCTATCGCGTAACTGTGCAATATAGTCCAATACTAGGGGGCTTCGCCCCCTGCTCGCTTCGCTCGCCAACCCCTGGCGTTGGGGCATGACAAAGAGTGAGATGTATGATTTAGATATAGTACAGTGTGCAGGTTTGGATGATGCGTATAGAAATAAAAAATAGAGTGTTCGGCATAGAGTAATGTTTTATTGGAATATTTCTTTGTATACAACATTAGTAGTAAAGATGGTGTCTTGTCCTTGAATGAGTCTTCCTTGGCATGGATCATTTATAATTTTAACTTTAACGTCAGATGAACGTCGAACACGTGAGAAGGCAACATAAAGTTGTCCATGTCCAAAAACGGGTTCAGAGAGGTAGATGCCAACCTTGTCCATGGTTTGTCCTTGTGATTTGTTGATGGTCATTGCAAATGCAGGTTTAATGGGGAACTGTTGGCGTTTCAATGTAAAAGGTAATTGTAGGTCAGAACTCGTAAGGTCAATTCTAGGAATGAGAACAGTATTGTTAGCATGTGATCCTCTAAGAACTGTTGCTTGAATAACATTGTGTGTCATGGTGTTGACGACTAACCGTGTGCCATTGCATAAACCCTGTTTAGTGTTAAGGTTTCTTAATAGCATGATTATTGTTCCGTTTTTAAGGGTAAGGTTGTGTTGTGGTAATCCGGCCGGGTTAGTCTTGGATCTTGTTCTTTGTCCTTTATCAAGACCAAAGCAATTGTAGTTGCCGCTATACCTTCTGCATTTGCTTTTGTATTGGCCTCCTTTTCAACTTCATGTAGCATTTTTATAGACTTAGCCAATGGGTGATTGTTTATGACATGAGAGACGTTTCTTATTATAAGATTTGTGCATTGTTTGTTTTCAGGAAGGTTCATTCGTTGATAGATTGCCTCATCTGGATCTAGGATGTAGATTTGTGCATATTTGCGTTGTTGATTTGTTTCAGGGTGCACTGTTCCAATGCGATGCAATATTTGTCCACATATGCGAAAGCAGTATGGGCCATTGCCTTTTGGTGGCCTGATATTTACTCCGGTAGATGCAAAAGCAAATGAACTATTGTAGGATCTAATGCAGTTCATATAAAGTTTTTACTTTCAGGCACATCGTTAGTTAGAAGCCTCTGTAGATATACAGGATAAGAATGTAAAGGAGTCAGTCTAATCTGCCCCTTTTGACAACAACGTGTAAATTCATTATTTGTATTGCCAGTTGTTTCTTCTGGGAAGTTAAGTGAATGACAATGATTGCAAAAGACATTCATTAATCCCAATGAATTTTCCTCAATAGTGGATTCATTATTGAAGGCGTTTTCAGCCATTTGGCTTAAGCGTTTAATATGTGTCTGGCGTTGATGTCCGCTACGTGCATGTTTTGCTTTTGGCGTTTGAGTGCCGCGTTGTTGCATGTCCAGTATTTGGGACGCGCTATTTTTTCTTTTAATTTATTCGCCTCCGCTTCGCGCAAAGTCCATTTCAGTCTACGTCTTGCATTGTTTGTATCGAGCCTTGTCCGTTTTTGTATGTCGGTCATTTGAGCTTTCTCCTTTTGGAGTCTTGCTTTCTTTTTTTCTGGCAGTTCATTTGCGCTTTGTACACGTCAGCGTTCATTTATTTTTTCTCTTCGCTCCCTTTTTTGTATGTCTGAGACGCGAGCTCTTTCGTTTTGAAATCGTGCTTGTTTCGATGCAGCACTTTGAGACACGCGCTGTATGACCCTACGTTCATCGTGTCTGTTCATTTGGGCACGTCTCTGTAACGGTGTTACTTGTGCTTTGCGTTTTTTGATCCGCGACATTTTTTCTTTTGGAGTTTCAGAAGCGCGTTTTATGCTCCGCCGTCTATTTTGTTGTTTCTTTCGTGTTCGTGTGTTTGTTCCTGTTATCCTTTCCGAATCGTTTTGTACCCGTGATCGTGTATTCATGACTTGTTTCTTTCTCAGCATGCGAAATATGGATAAGTAATAAGGAGGATCGCACTCACTGTTAATCCATCCATCCATCCATTGTCTCCCGCTTATCCGAGGTCGGGTCGCGGGGGCAGCAGCTTGAGCAGAGATGCCCAGACTTCCCTCTCCCCGGCCACTTCTTCTAGCTCTTCCGGGAGAATCCCAAGGCGTTCCCAGGCCAGTCGAGAGACATAGTCCCTCCAGCGTGTCCTGGGTCTTCCCCGGGGCCTCCTCCCGGTTGGACGTGCCTGGAACACCTCACCAGGGAGGCGTCCAGGAGGCATCCTGATCAGATGCCCGAGCCACCTCATCTGACTCCTCTCGATGCGGAGGAGCAGTGGCTCTACTCTGAGCCCCTCCCGGATGACTGAGCTTCTCACCCTATCTTTAAGGGAAAGCCCAGACACCCTGCGGAGGAAACTCATTTCAGCCGCTTGTATTCGCGATCTCGTTCTTTCGGTCACTACCCATAGCTCATGACCATAGGTGAGGGTAGGAACATAGATCGACTGGTAAATTGAGAGCTTCGCCTTGCGGCTCAGCTCCTTTTTCACCACGACAGACCGATGCAACGCCCGCATTACTGCGGATGCCGCACCGATCCGCCTGTCGATCTCACGCTCCATTCTTCCCTCACTCGTGAACAAGACCCCAAGATACTTGAACTCCTCCACTTGGGGCAGGATCTCGCTACCAACCCTGAGAGGGCACTCCACCCTTTTCCGGTTGAGGACCATGGTCTCGGATTTGGAGGTGCTGATTCTCATCCCAGCCGCTTCACACTCGGCTGCGAACCGATCCAGAGAGAGCTGAAGATCACGGCCTGATGAAGCAAACAGGACAACATCATCTGCAAAAAGCAGTGACCCAATCCTGAGCCCACCAAACCGGACCCCCTCAACACCCTGGCTGCGCCTAGAAATTCTGTCCATAAAAGTTATGAACAGAATTGGTGACAAAGGGCAGCCCTGGCGGAGTCCAACTCTCACTGGAAACTGGTTCGACTTACTGCCGGCAATGCGGACCAAGCTCTGGCACTGATCGTACAGGGACTGAACAGCCCTTATCAGGGGGGCCAGTACCCCATACTCTCGGAGTATCCCCCACAGGATTCCCCGAGGGACACAGTCGAATGCCTTTTCTAAGTCTACAAAACACATGTAGACTGGTTGGGCAAACTCCCATGCACCCTCCAGGACCCTGCTAAGGGTATAGAGCTGGTCCACTGTTCCGCGACCAGGACGAAAACCACACTGTTCCTCCTGAATCCGAGGCTCGACTATCCGACGGACCCTCCTCTCCAGGACCCCTGAATAGACTTTTCCAGGGAGGCTGAGGAGTGTGATCCCTCTGTTAATATGTTTCCTTTTCTGCAGTTGAACGGTTAATAGTGCTTTATTGTAAGGAGATCCACCCATGCTGACACCTATGCTGCCTAGTGTGAAGGTGTTGACGTTCACTTTAGAATATGTGGCTTTGGGTGTCACTTCTTATGGATGTGTGTGTGTGGGTGGGGGGGGGGGGGTGAGGATTGTTGTTGCGCGAGCGTCTTCTTTCTTTTTGTGTTCCTGTGTCTTGTTGAATCCCCCTCTTTGTGTGTGTCCCGTCCCTTGCTTGTAGGGTCTGTGGGGTGGTTTTGTGTTCTTTTTTTTTGTCTTCCATGGGCTTGTTGAATCCCCCTCTTGGTGTGTGTCCCGTCCCGTGCCTGTAGGGTGGGGGGGGGGGGGGGGGTGTGGTCGTGCCTTGCTGTTGTGTGCTCGTCTGTTCTTTTTTTTTGGTGTGTTTAGTTTCGTGTGCAATGTGTTTCGTGCTTTGCCCGCGTTTGACTACTTTTTTATGTGCCTTTTCCTTTTTTCGGTGCTTGTTGCACCTCATTTCTGTGACTCCTTTTTGTATGTGCTCACTCCTTTTTTCTGTGGTCTTGTCCGCCTCTCGCGGCCCCTCATCCGCCTTTGTCGCCCTCTTTTGTCCGCCTTTCTCCGACTCTCGCGGACTCTTTTTGCGCCTGCGCCTCTCGCAGACCCTCATCCGCCTCTCTCGCCCTCTTTTGTCCGCCTTTCTCGGCTCCTCAGCCGACTCTCACGGACTCTTTTTGCGCCTGCGGAGTACGTCTTTTTGCAGCTACGGCCCATGGCCGGATGTCCCTGCGTCCATCATCCGGTTTAGCATTCTCGATTAGTAATATGGATGTTTGTGGAAGGGAGGGCCTCTTCCTCCCAGCCTTCCTTTGAAATGTCTAAAATGCCCCGGGGCTGTCATCCATATAATAATTCAAACAGTGAGAACCCTGTAGAGGCTTGCGGGACTTCCCAGTATGCAAAAAGAATGATGGGGAGGAGCTGATCCCAGTTCCTTCCATCCTCACTGACCACCTTACGAAGCATCTGTTTGAGGGTCTGATTAAACCACGCCACTAAACGATCAGTTTGAGGATGATACACCAAGGTTCTTAAATGTTTTATCCACAGTAACTTAACTGTTTCCCTTAACGTTTCCAAGGTAAAGGGTGTCCCTTGATCCTTCAGGATTTTTTTAGGGATGCCGCTTCACGAGAAGACCCCTACCAACTCCCGAGTGATAACTTTAGTGGTAGCTGAGTACAATGGAACAACTTCAGGATATCGGGTGGTATAATCCACCAGGACCATTATGTATTTTTGGCCCCTGGCCGAGGGTTATAGGGGTCCTACCACGTCAACCCCGACAAGCTTGAAAGGGACATCAATGAGGGGCAGCGGAATGATAGGATCATGGTCTCTTCTGGGAATTTGCTGCAGTTGACACTCCAGGCAGGACACGCAAAAGCGGCAGACCTCCTCGTTGATTCCCGTCAAAAAAATTGGAACTTGATCCACTCCAGGGTCTTTTCGGGCCCCAAATGGGCTCTGAGGAAGTGGGTATGTGCTAGTTCACAGACTTGTCGCCGGTAAGTTCATGAGACTAGCAACAGTGACCACACCTCTCCTTCGTGTTCAGCCACCCGATATAGGAGGTCTTTATTTAGGACAAAGTGAGGACCCTGTGGCATAGGATGCTGAGTGCGGTGGCCGTTTATCAGAACGACTGCATTTTTTACAAACTTAAGGGAGTCATCGTTCCATTGTTCCCTTTTAAAAGAAGTTGGAGTCTGCCTGAATTGAAAATGCGGTTGTAAGAGAGGGTCGGAGGCGACCTCAAGGGGCATGGTTTCCATCTGCCTTGCCGCGGCGTCTGCGTTTGACGCATTCACACACAACGGTCTGGGAGTTTCTCTCCTTTGGCTGTAAACACAATGTGGAGTCAGCCGAGTACGCCGTCTCTTCGTCCATCACTAGGCCCAGCGGTTGTTTAGGGGTGGTGAGTGTTATACCAGACTCTCCTGAGTATTACCAGGAACAGAGGGTCTTCCATTACAGCTACCGCCAGTCTCTTTACTGCCCCGTCATAGCTGACAAAGCATAAGCGGACTTATACTGCGGATATCCCCGTGTACACAGGTTATTCTGGTCTTGGGTTTAAGCCATTGTCGCGGCAACACTAAGTGGCGTGAAACAATTGAAATGTTACTGCCAGAATCGAATATGGCTGAAGTTTTAATTCCATTTAACAACACCTCCCCTGTATGTGCACAAGCCAGAGAGTTAGTGAGAGCACACCACCTCCCCATCTCCGTGCCTCCACAGACCCCTTTCTCCCCACGGGAAGACGGCCGCTGCAGGTCAGAGGGTCCCGGGGTTTGCTTCATAGTGTGGTGACAAGGCATTGCGATAGGAACGCGAGAACGTCCAGATTCACAGGGTTCCTTTTCTGATTCTCCAGGATAAGTTCTCATTCTCAATGATTGTATGACCTCGATTAACAAGGCCATGTTCTTAATCAGCTGACCACAGCTGGGAAAGGTTGGACGGCAGAGTTCTGAGCAGTAGTGCAAATGCCACCTGCTCGACTATTTGTCGGGTGCTATTGAGGTCTGGTTTTAAACAGCACCCAACTTTAGTCCATAATTGTGTGGCCTGGGAGGCAGTCGGCAACTGAACTCCCACTGCATCACTCTCCTTGCCTGCCAGCCTGGGGTACTCCCACATTTATTAAGGGTTTTTCCCTTTGTGGGGGCCTGTGGAGTGGTTTATTCACCCGGGAGCCCATAATCAGTACCCTAGTCCGTAGACCTATTGTCCATGTGCCCGGGGTATTTTAGCAGCCCCTTGGGTTGAAGCGCACCTCGGGTACCCCCCCCCCCAACACTAACTGACATCCCCAGTAGGAATGTGGGTCAGATAATCTCCCACCTGTCTCCTCAGTGGTCGGTTATTCGCCTGGCATGTCCAGGCTCTTCTAGGGTCCATCTCCTGTTTTCTGAATGAGGCCATCCTGCCGACTATGCCAATGTTAAATAAACAACTTGACAAACAAAACAAAGGTTTAGGGCAGCCACCTGTATAGCTTCTCTAGCTGCAAAAAGCTTTTAGTTGAGTACAATGTGTACAGGTTTGAGTCCAAAGTAGAACTGATTAGATATGAAAGATGACGGGTTTTTATAGTCTGTTCCCAGGAAGTGATGTCCTCAGGCCGGGACAGGTAGGATTTCTTGTATTTGGTCTGCTGAGAGAAAATAGAGAGGTTTAGCAAAACCCACCACCCTCTGGCCTGGCATGGAAACTGGTGTTTTCTGGTCCCTTCAGTTGACTCCCAAGCACACGTGTGTGACAAATATGTACTGTTTTTATTTTTCCAGTCACGTAATGAATTATATAAAGTCCCCTTTCCATTTTGATCATTGTTGCAATTTCCCTCTATGGACAAATTGTGTTTGTTTAAAAATGTCTTTAGATATCAATTATTATTAATAAAATTGCCATTAGTCTGAAGGCATCAGGTTTACCACACCTAATGTAGCCAACCAGTTTTATAGAAACAAATAGTTCTTTTTCAACAAAAGAATGTAATATTGTGTTGCATGGCATTGTGCTGACTATCCACATATTAAGATTCTTTAATCCGTTCTCAGTTGTAGCAATCAAGTCAGATGCTGAAAGAATCAAGAGTATAAAGCCACAGGTTCAAATCCTCCTTTATTCCAACAGCTATTAATCTTACAAAAAAAGTTCAACTTTAAATTCACAGACTTAAATTAAGTGAATGAACTGTTATCACTTGAATCAGTCATTAGTCAAATCAAAATGCGCTTGCTGCTACATTTCATATTTGTAATAAGTGTTTTTAATGTTATTTCAAGGTGTCTCTGTAACCCCCCCCCCCCCCCAAGAAATCAAACTTACCTATTAAGACAATAAAACTGAACCGAATTTAACAGCTGTAAAATAATATATTCTCCAGTAACTGAGCAAAATTTAAACAGCATGAAATAGTACAGTTTGTGATTAACACCATGTGTAAAGAGGGCAGTGACATTCTTTCTTACAAGTTTAATCAACATAACATACCATTGTTTGTGTGCAGATTCATCTCATGTGAATGGTTTTTTTCAACCATATTGATACATAGCCATTTCATTTTTATAACTTTAAAAAAGGAAATACAATACACTTTTTCATGCATTTTTTTATTCAATAAATGGTATGTTTAAAAATAACAAAAGTGAAAGATCAGTAAACAATGTTTCTCAACAAAAAAAAATATACACTGTGACAGTTTAAGGTCTCGTGACCCCTTGAACCCTCAGACCACACGTCAGACACCAGGTAAAATCCAAAGATGAATATTTGTTATAATAATAAAGTGCACAAAGCACCACCACTCCACTATACTCAATAACCAATCAATAATCAATACAATAAACAATACTTAATCCTCCACTCCCAGATGCTTAGCCACCCTGCCTCCCAACTCAGCTCAACGTCTGGGCTTTCCATTGGTCCTTTTATATTCCCCGACCCAGAAGTGCTCCCGTCCCACAATCCACAAGTTCTCATTACTTCTGGGTCAGGGTAAAAGTCCGTTTCTTCAACCCGGAAGCACATCGTTTCTTCTTGTCATGTGATCATGACGCACTTCCGGGATATAGGGCACGTAAGAGTCTGACTGCCTCCCTACAGCGACTCCCGGTGGTCCCCAAGGTATCCAGCAGGGCTGTGTATACAAACTACAAGGTCCATAAGGCCCTGCTGGAATTCGGAGAACCTCCATGCTGTTGGGAGGGCTCCACCTGGTGGCCTGGAGGTGTGGGCCAGAATATTTAGCCGGCCATCCATCACAACACACACACACACAAATTATATATATATATATATATGAATGGAAGTGACAGTCTGTGATACGGTTTGCATATTTGCAGCTGGAGATCCACAAAGGGAGAAGATGAATCACGTATCATAAAGTAGTTTTTATTCCAGAGCTTTCAGCCCCTGCCAGGTGCAGTCATCAGAGGATAATATTTAGACATACAAGAATCAAAGGCAATATGTAGCAAAATTAAGTGGTGGTGGGGGGGTGGGGTGGTCTTAAGTCACTGTGTGCATGGGGGGGGGTAATAAGGTGGGGGTTGTTATTGGTCGTAAATTTTTTTTATTTATTATGAACATGTTCTTCTTAAGTTTGTATATGCTGGGTTTATGTCCAAATATCAGTTAATGGCGTTTTTGTTTGATAGCCAAGATTCTGCCAGCATTGCGATGTTCCTGTATATGTTTTGCGATTCTTTTTGATGCTTGTCCTATGTATACCGCTGGCCGAGAACTGCATGGAATGCTATAAACAGTGTTTATATGTATAAATATACAGTATATATAAATCAGTAATCATAAAGATGTATAAAAGGTAAATGCATTTAACTAGAACACAAATACAATGAAAATGGCCAACAATGGGGAGGTGTTAAAAACTATTAGGGAAAGGGAACACAAGCATATTTACAGATTTTTACCTTACTATTTAAAAAAAAATGTTAGCCAAGGTTTTGAACACAGTAAAAGTGAATCATTAAATTTGTCAAAAAGGATAAATGCTAATTTAGCTTTATGAACAAGATACTACTCAAAGAGTAATTATCCAGCAGTATTCCATTAAAAATATGTTCTATTTAAACTGATATTTTTCCCAATCTGTCCCTTAACGTTTGTTCAGTAATAATATTTATATATCACCTTTGCTTACAAGTGTAGCTCAAATTGCTCTATAAAAATATACAGTTACAAAGAAAAATTGAAGGGATTACAAAAGTAAATAAGAAGAAAATGGATGGGTACTTGTCATTTGTAATAAATACATTGCATGGTCAAATGGCCAGGGATAAACTTGCAACCTTCAAGGATGTTGGAGATAATAAACCTCTGGGGGTTTCAAGCCAAAGCCCCCTCTGCACATCCCAGTATACATAATTGTGGCCGTCTCAGTCCAATCACAATTCCATTTCAGGACATCTTGTGAACTTTGTTTCTTTCTGGCATCACAGGCAGTTGGAGCTGATGTAACAGACACTGGAGACGCAGGTGGGCACCACTGCAATAAACTGGAAAAGAAAATGAGAAAAGCATCAGAAGTTACTGCCCAGTGCAGATCTTACAAACTGTACACAGTACCATATCTAATCTATTACAATCAATGCAAGTAATTAAGAAAAAGCCAAATTATAGAAGTGGGCTTGTTAAAGTTTTTTGAAATGCTCAACATTTGTAGCCAGGCACTTCTCTGTTGGCAAAGCATTCTGGATTTTGTTGCATGAGTACAGAAAGCTGCCGTTTTTTATGGTTGATCTTGGAATATGAAATGTTGGGATCAGACACTCCAAAATACAGGCAGGGTCTAAAATACTCAAAACTTTCTATATATTTAATATAACCTTGAAATCAATTCTATGTGAGACAGGCAGCCAGTGTAATGAGACCGAGACAGTTTTCAGAAGAAAAGAAAACAAAATAGGCCAATACCTCCTGATCACTTGGCAAAGGCACAGCAGATCAGACCAGAGATTGAGATGGAGGATTCTAGAAGTGCCGGGCAGGAGGGCCAGCCTCTACTTCAACATGGCACACATATCTCCTTCCTTCTTCTTTAAATGCTGCCCCAAAACACGGCTGGACTCTTCCACCTCACTGTAACTGTTAAAAACATAAACACAATAGATAAATGCTGTTCACTCATGGAGCTCAAACATTAATAAATTGTACCCTTACTTCTTGTTCCGCCTCTTTTCTTGGTATACCTGCAGATCAATTATTACCAAAGTTAACCATCACAATAGATAAAGGTCTGCTTAAACTAAACTCAAACTAATAATATATTTTTTTAATTACTGTGTTTTTTTTTTGTTGGGTTTTGAAAGAACCCCAACTTAATTGTCATTATATGTAGCATCATTTTTTTTTCTTTTACATTATATATACAGTAGACATTGTGTTACAATCTCTGTATATCTGAACTTCTAATGTGATGTGCACAGGTGTCATTACTTACATGAAAACATCTTCGTTTTTCTCTCCTGCCTTAGTTTTGCTTTAAGTTAAAATTAAGTCTCAGCTTTTTCAAAATTCAATAACAAAGCACAGTAACTTAAGAAAGTAAATGTTATTTTGCAAAACGGAACAACATCCCTGTTTAGTGACTGCTGGTACTGATGTGCCTTATTCTCTTTGTTTGTGAGGAGTCACACTCTGAGGCTTTCCTATCTAAAATTAAAAAGCTAATGTTTGTTACTGGACAGAGTGAGCAAACATACAATACAGTATTCAAACCAGCAAAATATTGCAGATCAAATAATAAATATGGAGAGGCTTTGCAGGAATTGTGCACAAATTACTTCCGAAACTGAAAGCCTCTGTTGTCTTACCTGTATAAATAGCAAATCTAACATGAACTGCACATCATCTTGAATTGGGAATCTTAAAAGCAGAAGAAAAGAACATCCAGTGTCTCAGAATTCGGGTTCGCTGGCATCTGTTCAGCCACATGGAAGGCTGGTATCCTATAGGGTCAAGAAATAAAAATACAATAAAGTGGCATTGTTTTTCTAACTGCAGCAATAAAAAATAACTTATTTCTAAGGAGCAAGCCTTCTCCATTATATGCAGCTAAAGGTATGTGTTTGTACTTCTATAAGCTTATGACACATGACAATAGCAGGTGCCTAGCCGGTCACTGTGCCACATCAGACGCACACCACACTTCTCTGATGGCTTTGGATATAAATTTTTAAATTGCCTGTTTTGTGCCATAGAATTTTTTCTACTAAATAAGGTTAAAGAAATCCATTTCAAAATTATGAATAAATACTTCCCAACTAACAAATTAATTCAAAAGTATGACATTAATATATCCCCAAAATGTAATTTTTGTACAAATGAAGACAAATCCCCTCTCACATTTCTTTTACTTCTGCTTCTTTTCCAAAACTTTTTATAAAGATTTATTTCTGTTACTGTCTTGAATGACAAACCAATATCTCACTGTTTAAGTATTGTGCTTCTTCTGTATACAATTTTGAAGACTAAATGTTAGAAAATGCAGTAACTGTGGTTTCCTTGCTTTGTAAATTTCCTATTCATAAGTGTAAAGTTAAGAATGTTAGACCCTCTATTACATCTTTCAGTATGGACATTAATATGTGTGGGATATGGCCGGACTGTCACCCTGGCCAACACCCCCAGGCCGCCAGATGGAGCTGTCCCTGCTGCATGGAAGTGCCCCGAATACCAGCAGGGAATCATGGACGATGGAGTTTTCCTTTACAGCCCTGCTGGATATCACAGGGGCCAACAGATGACGCTGCAGGGAGGCCCAGAGAGTTGTTTGTGCCCTATAACCCGGAAGTTTGTCGTAGGCAAGTTCCGGGTTGAAGAAAAGGACTTTTTATCTGACCCGGAAGTGATAAGAAATCACATGGACTGTAGGATGGGAAACACTTCCGGGTCAGGGAATATAAAAGGACGATGGGAAATCCCAGACGTTGAGCTGAGCTTTGTGGAAGGAGGGCAACACGTCTGGGAGTGAGGAGGATTGTGTATTGGTTATTATTATTGATTTATTATTGAGTATTGTGGAGAGGAGGGTGCTTTGTGCACAATTATTATTATTATTATTATTAATAAACCATTATTTGGACTTTTACCTGGTGTCTGACGTCTAGTCTGAGGGTTCAAGGGGTCACGGAGACCTTAATTTATCACATATGCTAGAAATAGCTTTTAAAAACATAAAATACACTAAAGCAATTAAAAAGTGTAAGATTCTGAGCTGCTTCATTAACAATTTGTAATGCTATTATCTGCATCCCGCTTTCTTGTAATAACTTAGTTGTTGCTACTCTTGTATGTAATTTAGCCTTCATCATTATATTTTATTAACTTTATTATAGATATACTCTTGTATTGATGTAATCTGCTATCAACATAATAAAAAATACTGAGGGATTTGGAGGGCACACTTTACACCGTGTCAGACGTGCACTCCTAATTCTATTCCTAATTCGACTCCTCGATTACATTGTTTTGCTTAATTATTAGCACGCCGTTCACTCTTTAAGATAAAAAATGTGAACAAATATTAAAAGAAACACACCACCAAATGCTAATAGGGTGTTATGAAATAAATACATCCATTAACCCAAATACGGAAAATTCTGCAACTTTCACATTTAAACCACGAGATTACGAATGTCAAATTGCAATTATAAATGAAAATCCTTATTGCCTTTTTCATCAGTATGATGTACTTAGAAAAAGCTATACATATCCGTTATAAAGTTCACAGACATACGTCGCATTTCATTTCACTCCCTCTTCATTCAAATGGAGTTAAAATTTTCAGGTGACAAATATTCTTCCAAGATGTTATAAAATTCAAAAGTTGCCATCTTTTCCAGTAAGAAGTCCACTTAAAGACAGAGATAAACGGCAACACAAAAATGATTCTCAAGTACAATTCAAACCTGACAAGTGACACGTGTTGTAAAATATTAGACATGCGCAGTACAAATCGGGCAGCATCACAAAATCAATTTTTATTAAGCAGAGAGCGCATGCGTGAGACAAATTGGATGGGGACTCATGTCGCAAAGTAAAAAAATGCAGATCCAGAACGGTTGTAATAGTAAAGCTCTGCGCATGCGTCCGCGCTCGGGTTGTCTTTGTGCACATGTGCCCGCAGATTCGGCAGGCACCGCAGATCGAGTAGTGACACAGACCGTTCCCAGGAAATCACACCAGGTTTTGAGTCCTTTGATGATGTCACTTCCATTTTTCTGGGGGAGCCTTTTGATGGTGTCACTTCCTGTTCCAATGATGTCACGTCCGGTTCCGGCGCCTTTGATGTTACTTCTAGTCATGATGATGTCTCTTGCCCAGACTTTCAATAATGGCAAATTTCTAGGAGGGACCGAGCGCCTCTCATTCCCCTTCCACTGATTGAGGTTGAATTTCAGTGCAGATTTAAATTCCAGATAGAGACGAGAGCTTGAAACAGCTATCATGTCTGTCCTGGAGGTGGTGAGTGAAAAACCTGGAAGGACCTCTCTGATTGCGCATGACATAGTGACAGCGCCTGGGGTTATCATTAGAGAGCAGCCCTATCAACTTGCCGAAGTAAAGAAAATAAAAGTGGAGCTTGAAATGAAGCGTATGCTGGAACTAGAATTGATAGAGGAAAGCTGTAGTCCCTGGTCCAGTCTGATCATCTTGGTTAGTAAGCCTGATGGGAGCTGAAGGTTTTGCAATGACTTCCGTAGGCTTAATCAAGTCTCCCAATCTGACACTTATCCAATGCCTCAAGTGGACGACCGCCTCAAAAGGCTTGGCCAAGCAAAGTTTTTGACCACACTTGACATGACTAAGGGGTACTGGCAGATTCTTTTCACGGCATCCTCTAAGGTCAAGACAACGTTTAGCACACCTAGCGGACATTGGCAGAATTGTGTCCTTCCATTCGGGTTACACGAGGCTCCTGCGACTTTCCAACGTCTGGTGGACAAAGTGCTCCGACCCCATAATGCGTATAGTGCTGCCTATCTAGATCACATTGTCATCTATTCCAGCATGTGGAAGGGTCACGTACAGCAGATTAAAGCAGTATTGCAGACACTAGCAGAAGCCAGGCTTCGAATCAATCCTAAGAGGTGTTTCTTTGGACTGAAAGAGCTTAAATATTTAGGCTATCTGGTGGGTCGGGGTACTGTCAAACCACAATGTTCAAAAGTAGAAGCCATTCTGAAATGGCCCCGTCCGCGAACCAAGCGGCAGGTCCAAGCATTTCTCAGATTAGCCGGGTACTACCACCGGTTCATACCTCGGTTTTCAGAGGACGCTGCATTCTGTGACTTGAAGCAGGCCCTTACTTCAACACCTATTTTGAAAGCACCTACCTCTAGCACCTTTCTCTACCTTTCATTCTCCAGATGGACACTTCGAACACAGGCCTGGGTGTCGTGCTGAGCCAGGGTATCGATGGTGTTGAGCACCCTGTTATGTTCCTGAGCCGGAAACTGCTGGATCGGGAGACCAGGTATGTGGAAAGAGAGGCCCTGGCGATTAAATGGGCGATTATGCAGTTGAGGTACTACCTCCTGGGTCGTGATTTCACTCTCATGACGGACCATGCGCCACTACAGTAGATGGCCCTCCACAAGCAGTCGAATTCGCGGGTCACTAGGTGGTTTCTTGATCTTCAACCATACAAGTTTTCGCTTGTTCATCGTAGGGGCTCTCTCCATGCCAACGCCGATACTCTCTCTCGAGTACATTACTTCTCACACACACGTGCGAGTAGGAAGCAGCTAAAGGGCTTGAGTAATGGCAATACCATATCAGACCAGGGGGCAGCAGGGTGTGCTGACTGTCTTTCTCAGTTTCTTGCACACCGCTCTAAGGAAATCCCACAGATTCTGCCCTCTTTGATGATGTCACTTCCAGTTCTGGTGCCGTTGAGGATGTCCCTTCCGGTTCCGGCCCTGATGACGTCACTTCCTCTCCAAGCCTTTAAAGCCTCCATCTTATGTCCATTTGGTCAGTTCTGTTTTGGACTCAGTCTTGTGAAAATCTCTGTTCAATTATTTTCAAACTTTTGCAGCCAGGAAATAATATACGGGTGGCTGCCCCAAACCTTTATAATGTCTGGAGTGTATTTCTTGTCACAATATATATATATATATATATATATATATATATATATATATTTATTGTAGCATGCGGCCAGGGCTCTTGCCCGGCTAGGATGCCTCCATGCTGGGAGGACCGGGGCAGCAAGTGTGGCCAGACTGTTACCTCCCTCGGGACGCTAGATGGAAAACCCCCTGGGTTGCAGCAGTGCCTTGAAATCCCACAGGGCTGCATTGGAGTTGGAGTGTGGTGCAGCCCTGTTGGGATCCGCAGGCGCCACTAGGGGGTGCTGCAGCAGGAGCTGCTGAGCCCTTATGGGCAGTTCTTCCACCACACCCGGAAGTGCTGCCGGAAACGAGTAATCAAGCACCTGGAGCACTTCCGGGTGCGTTATAAAAGGAGCTAGCAGCACTACTCAGGGAGCCAGAGTCGGGAGGAGGAGCAACGAAGCTTGACCCGAGGAGTAGGAAAAGAGTAAAGGAAGGGATTCATTGTTTGTGCTGTGCTTGTGCCGGGACTGTGTTATACTTGTGGGGAACAGGTAAGGCATTTCCCAAAAGGGAAAAAGAAAATAAAATCAAGAGTGTGCATTGAACTTGTGTCCCATGCGTGTCTGTGTCGGGTTCGGCTGGTGGTGCCAGCCTGGTGGACCACAATGTACAACATATATATATTATATATATTAACTGTGGTGGGTTGGCACTCCTTCCCATGGGCTCACCACCTATGGGAGGGGCCAAGGAGGTCGGGTGCAGTGTGAGTTGGGTGGTGGCCGAAGGCGGGGACCTTGGCGGTCCGATCCTCGGCTACAGAAACTGGCTCTTGGGACGTGGAATGTCACCTCTCTGAAGGGGAAGGAGCCTGAGCTAGTGCGCGAAGTTGAGAGGTTCCGGCTAGATATAGTCGGACTCACCTCGACGCACAGCTTGGACTCTGGAACCAATCTCCTTGAGAGGGGCTGGACTCTGTACCACTCTGGAGTTGCCCCCGGTGAGAGGCGCCGAGCAGGTGTGGGTATACTTATTGCCCCCCAACTTGGAGCCTGTACATTGGGGTTTACCCCGGTGGACGACAGGGTAGCCTCCCTTCGCCTTCGGGTGAGGGGACGGGTCCTAACTGTTGTTTGTGCGTATGCACCGAACAGCAGTTCAGAGTACCCACCCTTTTGGAGTCCCTGGAGGGGGTGCTAGAGGGCATACCTTCTGGGGACTCCCTCGTTCTGCTGGGAGACTTCAATGCTCACGTGGGCAATGACAGTGAGACCTGGAAGGGCGTGATTGGGAGGAATGGCCCCCCCAATCTGAACCCGAGCGGTGTTTTGTTATTGGACTTCTGTGCTCGTCACGGATTGTCCATAACGAACACCATGTTCAAGCATAGGGGTGTTCATATGTGCACTTGGCACCAGGACACCCTAGGCCTCAGTTCGTTGATCGACTTTGTGCTCGTGTCGTCGGACTTGCGGCCACATGTCTTGGACACTCGGGTGAAGAGAGGGGCGGAGCTGTCAACTGATCACCACCTGGTGGTGAGTTGGCTTTGATGGTGGGGGAGGATGCCGGTCAGGCGTGGTAGGCCCAAACGTGTTGTGAGGGTCTGCTGGGAACGTCTGGCAGAGCCCCCTGTCAGAAGTAGCTTCAACTCCCACCTCCGGCAGAACCACATCCCGAGGGAGGTGGGGGACATTGAGTCCGAATGGGCCATGTTCCGTGCCTCTATTGTTGAGGCAGCTGACCGGAGCTGTGGCCGTAAGGTGGTCGGTGCCTGTCGTGGCGGCAATCCCTGAACCCGTTGGTGGACACCGGCGGTGAAGGATGCCGTCAAGCTGAAGAAGGAGTCCTACAGGACCCTTTTGTCCTGTGGGACCCCGGAGGCAGCTGATAGGTACCGGCAGGCCAAGCGGAATGCGGCTTTGGTGGTTGCTGAGGCAAAAACTCGGGCGTGGGAGGAGTTTGGGGAGGCCATGGAGAACGACTTTCAGATGGCTTCGAGGAGATTCTGGTCCACCATCCGACGTCTCAGGAAGGGGAAGCAGTGCAGTGTCAACACTGTATATGGTGGGGATGGTGCGCTGCTGACCTCGACTCGGGACGTTGTGGGTCGGTGGGGGGAATACTTCGAAGACCTCCTCAATCCCATTAACATGCCTTCCAATGAGGAAGCAGAGCCTGGGGACTCAGAGGTGGGCTCCCCCATCTCTGGGACTGAGGTCACAGAGGTGGTCAAAAAAACTCCTTGGTGGCAGGGCCCCAGGGGTGGATGAGATACGCCCGGAGTTCCTCAAGGCTCTGGATGTTGTAGGACTGTCTTGGCTGACACGCCTCTGCAACATCGCATGGACATCAGGGACAGTGCCTCTGGATTGGCAGACCGGGGTGGTGGTCCCCCTCTTTAAGAAGGGGGATCGGAGGGTGTGTTCCAACTACAGAGGGATCACACTCCTCAGCCTCCCTGGAAAAGTCTATTCAGGGGTCCTGGAGAGGAGGGTCCGTCGGATAGTCGAGCCTCGGATTCAGGAGGAACAGTGTGGTTTTCGTCCTGGTCGCGGAACAGTGGACCAGCTCTACACCCTTAGCAGGGTCCTGGAGGGTGTATGGGAGTTTGCCCAACCAGTCTACATGTGTTTTGTGGACTTGGAAAAGGCATTCGACCGTGTCCCTCGGGGAATCCTGTGGGGGGTACTCCGAGAGTATGGGGGTACCGGCCCCCCCTGATAAGGGCTGTTCAGTCCCTGTACGATCGGTGCCAGAGCTTGGTCCGCATTGCCAGCAGTAAGTCGAACCCATTTCCAGTGAGAGTTGGACTCCACCAGGGCTGCCCTTTATCACCGATTCTGTTCATAACTTTTATGGACAGAATTTCTAGGCGCAGCCAGGGCGTTGAGAGGGTCCGGTTTGGTGGGCTCAGGATTGGGTCACTGCTTTTTGCAGATGATGTTGTCCTGTTTGCTTCATCAGGCCGTGATCTTCAGCTCTCTCTGGATCGGTTCGCAGCCGAGTGTGAAGTGGCTGGGATGAGAATCAGCACCTCCAAATCCGAGACCATGGTCCTCAGCCGGAAAAGGGTGGAGTGCCCTCTCAGGGTTGGTAGCGAGATCCTGCCCCAAGTGGAGGAGTTCAAGTATCTCGGGGTCTTGTTCACGAGTGAGGGAAGAATGGAGCGTGAGATCGACAGGCGGATCGGTGCGGCATCCGCAGTAATGCGGGCGCTGCATCGGTCTGTCGTGGTGAAAAAGGAGCTGAGCCGCAAGGCGAAGCTCTCAATTTACCAGTCGATCTATGTTCCTACCCTCACCTATGGTCATGAGCTATGGGTAGTGACCGAAAGAACGAGATCACGAATACAAGCGGCTGAAATGAGTTTCCTCCGCAGGGTGTCTGGGCTTTCCCTTAAAGATAGGGTGAAAAGCTCAGTCATCCGGGAGGGGCTCAGAGTAGAGCCGCTGCTCCTCCGCATCGAGAGGAGTCAGATGAGGTGGCTCGGGCATCTGATCAGGATGCCTCCTGGACGCCTCCCTGGTGAGGTGTTCCGGGCACGTCTAACCGGGAGAAGGCCCCGGGGAAGACCCAGGACACGCTGGAGGGACTATGTCTCTCGACTGGCCTGGGAACGCCTTGGGATTCTCCAGGAAGAGCTAGAAGAAGTGGCCGGAGAGAGGGAAGTCTGGGCATCTCTGCTCAAGCTGCTGCCCCCCGCGACCCGACCTCGGATAAGCGGGAGACAATGGATGGATGGATGGATGGATGGGTTGGCACTCTGCCTGGGATTAGTTCCTGCCTTGCGCCCTGTGTTGGCTGGGATTGGCTCCAGCAGACCCCCGTGACCCTGTGTTTGGATTAAGCGGGTTAGAGAATGACTGACTGACTGACTGATGTATATATTAATGTGCATTATTTGTTGTATACAATTTAATTACCTAATTTAGATTTTTTTACTTGTACTCATTCTTTAAAGTCTTTTAAAGCACTTTAAGCTACATCCTTTCTATGAAAATATGCTTTAGAAAAAAATGTTGTTGTAGTCTATGGAGATGGTGTTAATTGGCCAAGTAAGGTCAATTGCCTGGTGCACACTAACTAATTTGGTGTATTTAACCTATTCCACCGTAGCGCTCTCGATGTGCAATGGAGTGTGAACAGAATGGGCCTTTCTGATATCATCAATCATCTGTCTTGTCTTGTTCGCATTAAGAAATAGATTGTTGCACCCTCACCAGTCTGCCAATTGTCGTATGTTCATTCTGTAAGCTGACACATCCCCACTGCTGATGATGGTGTTAGAAATGTATGCAGTTGTTTAGTTATGAGTCAACAGAGTGAACAGAAGTGGGCAAGTACACAGTCCTGAGGGCACTGTTGCTCTCTCTAGGTACTAGAGATGGTGTTTCTAACGTGGATTATCTGGGATCTGGTTGCATAGGAAAGTGTTATGGACTAGCAGACTCGACTTCCCTTTGAGCTTCTGAGGGAGGATTGTTTTGAAAATTGAATTGAAGTCAATGAAAAGATTCTTTCTTTCATTATTTTAGTATTAAAAGAACAATCAAGGAAGAGGTGAAGTACATCAGGAATAGTAAAGGGGAATTAAAAAATACAGACAGTGAAACAGCTGATGCTGTAAACTTGTATTTTTGTAACGTTTTCTCATGTGAGGGAGTAGGTAACCTCCCAACAGTAAAAGGGACTGCAAAAGAGACACTGATTGTGTCAAATCAACAAGACCAGATAATATTTATCCCTGAGTTCTTAATGAGGTTAGAGAGTACATATATAAACCCTTGACACATATTTTAGGAAGTGACTGTGCATTTAGAAAATTTTGAAGGACTGGAAAATTCCAAGCATTATCCTGTGTCACACACGCGTGATTAGGGGACAACTTAAGGGCTTGAATAAACATAATTCCACGCCTAACCAGGGGGTAGCGAAGTGCACTGAGTCTCTTTCTCAATTCCTTGCAGACCATTCTCGGGAAGTCCCGCCCAGTCATGGGGCAGCCAACAACGACACTTCCGGTTCCAGTCTTGATGACATCACTTCTTTTGCTTCTTCTTAAGACAGCAGTCAGTTTTGTTTTGGACTCAGTCGTGTAAACATGTCTGTTCTATTTAATCAGCCGGGAAATATTATAAGGGTGGCTGCCCCAAACCTTCCTAATGTCTCTTGGTTGTTTTTGTGACACCTTTTATATTAAAAGGGTAACTGGGCAGATCCAAAAAGCTATAAGCCAAGAAAGCTTAACGTGCATTACAGGTAATTTGACAGAAGGAATTATTATGGGAAAGATAGAGCAACATGTGGACTTTCCCTGAACAGTCAGGATGGGTTCGGAAGAGGGAGGTCATGTTTTACAAGCATGCTGGAATTCTGTGAAGAAACAACAAAATGATTTGATCAAAGTGGAGCATATGATATGTGGCAGACAACTGGGGGCTTATGCCCAGCTGGGACGCCTGAAAGGACCAGGAGAGGGATTATACCTCCCCTTGACCACGAGAGGACATCCGCCCTGGTCTGTATGGAGGTGACGGGAACCGAGCATGGAAGCTCTACCCTATTTGGGCCCTTGGGGGAGCCTGGAGGTTTGTGGAGACCTGGACCTGCAGAACGAATTCCAGGGACACCCGGAGTGCTTCTGGATGCTCATGCGGCACTACCGCCACACCAAGAAGTGCCGCCGGAAGTTTGTCAGAAAGCACCTGGAACTCATCCGGGTGATTATAAAAGAGGCCGCCTCCCTCGAGCAAGAGAGCCAGAGTCGGGAGGAAGAAGGCATTGTTCGGGAGGACTGGAGAAAAGGTGGCTGGAGAAGTCCAGAAGGGAGAGAAACGGACTCAAAAGGTGTTTGGTGCATGGACACTGTGAGTGTGATGGACTGTAAATAAAATGTGTGTGGTTTGGACATCTGGCTGTCTCAGTGTCTGTCTGTGTCCGGGACTATCTTTTACAGATATTATTTATTTAGACTTTGATAGACATAGACATATGATAATGTGTCACATAAGAGGCTGGTCATCAAAATAAAAGAAGTGGGAGTTCAGGGTATTGTTTGTAGATGGGTGCAAAATTGACTCAGACGCAGGAAGCAGAGGGTTATGGTAAGAGGAACCCTACCAGAATTGGCCGACATTAAGAGTGGTGTTCCACAGGGGTCAGTACTAAAGTCGCTGCTCTTTTTTTCTTCTTCTTCTTTCAGTTGCTCCCGTTAGGGGTTGCCACAGTGGATCATCTTCTTCCATATCTTTCTGTCCTCTGCATCTTGCTCTGTTACACCCATCACCTGCATGTCCTCTCTCACCACATCCATAAACCTCATCTTAGGCATTCCCCTTTTTCTCTTACCTGGCAGCTCTATCCTTAATTTCCTTTTTCCAATATACTCAGCATCTCTCCTCTTCACATGTCCAAATCAACGCAATCTCGCCTCTTTGACTTTGTCTCCCAACTGTCCAACTTGAGCTGACCCTCTAATGCAGTGGTCCCCAACCTTTTTGACAGCAAGGACCACTTTATTAGATGCTAATTTTTCCACGGACCGGTTGGGGGTGGGGGGGGGTGGGGTTAGTTGGGGGGGGCAGTTTTATACACAATTTACATAACATTTCTATTATTATTAAAGTTATTAAGCAGTTCGCATACGTTTGCAATCTGAGATTTTTCTTCTTTTTTTGCATATAACAAAGACATATGCTTTACATTTGCCAATCCAACAGATTGCACATCACAAACATTAACACTGCAATCTTTTTTTTGTGTCTGCCGTTTCTATAGGAGGGTGACAATGAGTTAAATTCCAATGGATGTTTTTCAAATGTTGACAAGCAATAAGCAAAAGGAATCAATGAAAACCACAGACAACAAAAACAGCAAAAAAAAAAAAAAAAAACAGTACAAGGAAAGTTCGAAGAAAGAGATTTTTTTACAATGTTTCTGTTTGGGGATCGTTGTGCAAACATGCACAACTGAGCTGCGACCACAGATCTAACTGCTCTGTGGATGATTCATTCAAGCATTTCAAGGTCACTTCGTTGTAATGAAAGCATCTGTTGAATGTACTTCGTAGTAACGTGACTTCTATAGACTCATGTCATATGGGGAAACTGTCGGGACCATAAAAATACTTTGTTGTAATAGTCTCTCACCTCAGTCTCTCTCCTCTCTCTGCACCGCTGCAAAGCCCCGCCCGCCAAGCGTTCTGAAAAGTCTGAGTGAGTCGCCTTTGCCGGCAGTTCTCTCACGGCCCGGCTGTCAGACGGCTGCGGACCGGTAGTGGGCCGCGGACCGGGGGTTGGGGACCCCTGCTCTAATGTACTCATTTCTAATCCTATCCATCCTCGTCACACCCAGTGCAAATCTTAGCATCTTTAACTCTGCTACCTCCGGCTCTGTCTCCTGCTTTCTGGTCAATGCCACCATCTCCAACCCATATACTGTAACATAGCTGGTTTCACTACCGTCCTGTAGACCTTCCCTTTCATTCTTGCTGATACCCATCTGTCACAAATTACTCCTGACACTCTTCTCCACACATTCCACCCTGCCTGCACTCTCTTTTTCACCTCTCTTCCATACTCCTCATTACTCTGTACTGTTAATCTCAAGTATTTAAACTCATCCACAGTCGTCAACTGTACTCCCTGCTTCCTCACCATGCTACTAACCTCCCTCTCATTTACACACATGTATTCTGTCTTGCTCTTTCTGACCTTCATTCCACTCCTCTCCAGAGCATATCTCCACCTCTCCAGGGTCTTCTCAACCTGCTCCCTACTATCACTATAGATCACAATGTCATCAGTTCACGCTTTTGTTTTCAGTTGACTAGATTACTGTAACACACTCCTCTCAGGACTACCCAAAAAAGACATCAATCGATTGCAACTAGTGCAGAATGCAGCTGCTAGAATCTTAACTAGGAAAAGAAAATCCGAGCACATTTCTCTAGTTTAGATGTCATTACATTGGTTACCTGTGTCATTTAGAATTGACTTTAAAATACTGCTTATGGTTTACAAAGCTTTAAATAATCTCGCTCCATCTTATATTTCGGAATGTCTTACACCTTACACTCCAAATCGTAACCTTAGATCTTCAAATGAGTTGAATTCCAAGAGCTAAACTTAAAAGAAGTGGTGAGGAGGCCTTCTGCTGTTATGCACCTAAAATCTGGAATAGCTTACCAATAGGAATTCGCCAGGCTAATACAGTGGAGCACTTTAAAACACTGCTGAAAACACATTACTTTAACATGGCTTTCACATGGCTTCATTTTAGTTTAATCCTGATGCTCTGTATATTCAATTAATTATCATTATTATTCATCATGGCTCTAAAATCTGTACCAATCCCTACTTTCTCTTCTGTTCTTTTTCCGGTTTTCTGTGGTGGCGATCTGTGCCACTGCCACCTAATCAAAGCACCGTGATGTCCCTACATTGATGGATTAAAGGCCAGAAGTCCCCATGACCATCATTATCAAATTCTTCCACGAGAACCCTGAATACAATGAGGACTGATTGAGGTAATTTATGTTAGGTAGAATGCCTAGAGGGGGCTGGGCGGTCTTGTTGCCTGGAACCCCTGCAGATTTTATTTTTTTCTCCAGCCGCCTGGAGTTTTTTTTTTTTCTGTCCTCCCTGCCCATCAGACCTTACTTTTATTCTATGTTAATTAGTGTTCCCTAATTTTAATTCTTATTTATTTTGTCCTTTTTCTCTTTCTTCATCATGTAAAGCAATTTGAGCTACATTACTTGTATGAAAATGTGCTATATTAATAAATGTTGTTGTTGTTGTTATCATAGTCCACGGGGACTCCTGTCTAATCTCTTCTGTCAACCTGTCCATCACCATTGCAAATAAGAAAGGGCTCAGAGCTGATCCCTGATGTAATCCCACCTCCACCTTGAATGCATCCATCACTTCTACCACAGACCTCACCACTGTCACACTTCCCTTGTACATATCCTGTACAACTCTTACATACTTCTCTGCCACCCCTGACGTCCTTCTAATTCAATACCACAGCTCCTCTCGAGGCACCCTGTCATATGCTTTCTCCAGGTCCACAAAGACACAATACATCTCCTTCTAGCCTTGTCTATACTTCTCCATCAACATCCTCAGAGCAAACATCGCATCTGTGGTGCTCTTTCTTCGCATGAATTCATACTGCTGCTCACTAATCATCACCTCACTTCTTAACCTTGCTTCCACTACACTTTGCCATAACTTCATGCTGTGGCTCATTAGTTTTATTCCCCTATAGTTACTGCAGTCCTGCACATCCCCCTTATTCTTCAATATCGGCACCAGTACACTTCTTCACTCCTCAGGCATCCTCTCACTTTCCAAGATTCCATTAAACAATCTGGTTAAAAACTCCACTGCCATCTCTCTTAAACACCTCCATGCTTCCACAGGTATGTCATCTGGATCAACGGCCTTTCCATTTTTCATCCTCTTCATAACTGTCCTTACTTCCTCCTTGCTAATCCATTGCACTTCCTGATTCACTATCTCCACATCATCTAACCTTCTCTCTCTCTCGTTCTCTTTATTCATCAACCTCTTAAAGTACTCTTTCCATCTTCTCAACATACTCTCCTTGCTTGTGAGTACGTTTACATCTTTATCCTTTATCACCCTAACCTGCTGCACATCTTTCCCAGCTTGGTCCCTCTGTCTAGCCAATTGGTACAGGTCCTTTTCTCCCTCCGTAGTATCCAGCCTCTCATATAACTCATCATATGCCTTTTCTTTAGCCTTCACCACCTCTCATCTTCACCTTGTGCCTTATCTCCTTGTACTCTTGTCTACTTTCTGCATCTCTCTGACCATCCCACTTCTTCGCCATCCTCTTCCTCTGTATACTCTCCTGTACTTCCCCATTCCACCACCAGGTTTCCTTTTCCTCCTTCCTCTGTCCAGATGTCACGCCAAGCACCCTTCTTGCTGTCACCTTTACTACATCTGCTGTAGTTGCCCAACTGTCTGGTAACTCTTCACTGCCATCTAATGCCTGTCTCACCTCCTCCCTAAACTCAACCTTGCAGTCTTTCTTTTTCAACTTCCACAATTTGATCCTTGGCTCTGCCCTCACTCTCTTCCTCTTCTTGATCTCCAACGTCATTCTACAGACCACCATCCTATGCTGCTTAACTACACTTTCCCCTGCCACCACTTTGCAGTCTTAAATTTTCTTCAGATTGACTCCTCTGCATAGGATGTAATCCACCTGTGTGCATCTTCCTTCACTCTTGTATGTCACCCTATGTTCCTTCCTCTTCTTAAAATACGTATTCACTACAGCCATGTCCATCCTTTTGGCAAAATCCACTATCCTCTGACCTTCTTCATTCCTCTCCTTGACACCATACCTACCCATCACCTCCTCGTCTCTTCTGTTCCCTTCACCAACATGTCCATTGAAATCCGATCCAATCACCACTTTCTGTCTCTTGGGTATACTGCTCATCTCTTCATCCAACTTACTCCAAAAATCTTCTTTCTCATCCATCGCACACCCAACTTGTGGGGCATATGCACTAACAACATTCATCATCACAGCTCCAATTTCCAGCTTCATAATCGTTACCCTGTCTGACACTCTTTTCACCTCCAAAACACTCTTGACTCCATTTCTCCTCGTATCCACACCATGACAGAACAATTTGAATCCACCTCCGATCCACCTGGCCTTACTCCCCTATAATTTAGTCTCTTGCAAGCACAATATATCAACCTTCCTTCTCTCCATCATATTGTCTAACTCTCTCCCCTTACCAGTTATACTGCCAACATTCAAAGTTCCTACTCTCAATTCCACTCTTTTTACCTTCTTCCTTTCCTCCTGCCTCCGGACACGTCTCCCCCTTCTTCTTTTTCTTTGGCCAAAAGAAGCCCAATTTCCGCCATTACCCTGTTGGCTAACAGTACTGGTGGCGGTCATTGTTTACCCGGGGCTCGACCGATCAGGAATGGAGATTTCAATTGTTGTCTGCATATTGATTTGGCAAAATTTTACACCAGATGCTCTTCCTGACATAACCCTCCCCATTTATCCCAGCCTGGGACCGGCACAAAGAAACACTCTTGCTTGTGTATCCCCTGTGGCTGGGTTAAAGTCGCTGCTCTTTTTAATATATATAAATGATTTGGATAGTAATATAAGTATCAAGCTGATTAAGTTTGCAGGTGATACCAAGTTAGGTGGATTGACAGATAATCTTGAATCTGTTGAATTATTGCAGAGAGACTTGGACAGCGCACAGGTTTGGACAGATTTGTGGCAGGTGAATTCAATGTAAGTAATGTCACATATTACACATAGGAAGTAAAAATGTTAGGTTTGAATACACAATGGGAAGTCTGAAAATCAGAAGTACACTTTATGAGAAGGATTTAGGAGTCATAGTGGACTCTATAGTATACTATCAACGGACAGTGTTCAGAAGCAATTAAGAAGATTAACAGATTGTTAGGTTATATAGCAAAATGTGCAGAGTAGTTTTAAGGAGGTTATGGTCAAGCTTTATAATACACTGGTGAGGCCTTATCTAGAGTACTGTGTACAGTTTTGGTCTCCAGGCTACAGAAAGGATATAGCAACACTGGAAAAAATCCAGAGAAGAGTGACTAGGCTGATTCCCAGGCTACAAGGGATGAAATATGAGCCTTTTCAGTTTAAACAAAAGAGGATTAAGAGGAGACATGATTACTATATTTAAAATTATTAAGGGAATTGGAACAGTGGATCTAGACTGTGTGGCGGTCGGCTGGGGGCTGTGTCCAGCCGAGACACCTGGAAGGACCGGGAGAGGAACTATGCCTTCCCCGGACCACGAGAGGGCAGCCTCCCTAGTTTGTATGGGGGCCACGGGAACTGAGCATGGAAGCTCAACCTTATTTGGGCGCCCGGAGGATTGAGAAGCCCTGGATGTCAGCACTTCCGCCACACCCGGAAGTGCTGCCAAGAGGATTACTAGGGACACCCAAAGTGCTTCCGGGTGCTCATGCGGTACTTCCGCCACACCAGGAAGTGCAGCAGGAAGATCGTCAGAAGGCACCTGGAGCACGTCCAGGTGGGTATAAAAGAGGCTGCCTTCTTCCAGTCATTAGCTGGAGTCGGGAGGAAGAAGATAACGCTCAGAGGAGAGGAGTGGAGGCGGTGAAGGAAGGACTATTGAAGGGCCCGGATTAAAGAGGGTGTTTTGTGCAAGGGCACTGTGTTGTGTGTAGGATAGTTTTGTAAAATAAACATATATGTTTTGGAATTGCCAGTGTCTGCCTGTTGGTGTCCGGGGTGGTTTATCACAACTGTTATTTTAAAATTAGTTAATCAAGAATACAGGGACACATTTGGAAATTTGTTAAGGGTAAATTTCACACAAGCATTATTAAGTTTTTCTTTACACAGAGAACCACAGACACATAGAATAAGTTTAGCAAGTAGTGTGGTAGACAGTAGGAGTTTAGGGACTTTCAGAACTAGACTTGATGTTATTTTAGAACAATTAAGTGGATAAGACTGGCGAACTTTATTGGGCAGAATGGTTCATTCTCATCTAGATTTTTTAAATGTTCCAATGTCTAAGTTGATCACATCCCCAATCTACCCCAGGTGGTACTTTAGGTGTAATTTTATTTGTACCTTTTTTACTTCTTGTTGTCTCTTATCCAAATTAAGTTGCTGGACATGTACCTTAACAGGATTTGGTGACACCAGCGGAGTTTTGGTAGATGCAGGACATACTGCAGGGGACAGAGAAACCATTGGAACCACTGTTTTAGTTTCTTTTTGCTGAAGCACTTATTACTGAGGCTTGTGTTTTCTTTTTATTCTTAATTGTCAACTCTCACAGTTGCAGCTGAGCCAGTTTTCTATGGACCTCTTTTTCTGGTTCATTAAGTTTTTTTTCTGTGCTATTTTATCACTACGTCAGCAACATGGTCACAGAACACGCCGTTTGAACAGTACTGTCATCAATGGAGTCCCCTTGTGGATCTTTCTCTGTTTCCAGCTTCCATCCATGCAGTTGTTTGTGTACATAAGTGGCTGGGTTTTCTGAGTCCCTGATTGCCAATCCCTTTAATGCTTTCAGATCAAACTTCACAGAGTACTCTTTTCT
This sequence comes from Erpetoichthys calabaricus, assembly GCF_900747795.2. NCBI lineage: Eukaryota > Metazoa > Chordata > Cladistia > Polypteriformes > Polypteridae > Erpetoichthys > Erpetoichthys calabaricus. The sequence goes on from NC_041394.2 coordinate 167,988,991, forward strand.
CTGGTCCTCACACTCTTTGTTTCAGTGTACATTGTTGAAATATATATGCTCAATTTGTATATGTCTATTCAGGGTTTGTATTCTGCTCTTTAAACTTTAAATCCAGTGACTAGGAAAATACATGTTGTTTAACAATAAGTAATGAACTGGGTTTCTTACATTTTAAATAGTTTTGTGCTAGTTGTTTTCTTAAAAGGTACAGAATATTTTGGAGTTTGAAGGACCAGCTGTTACTGATAAGACAATTAATGATCTTTTTAAACAATAAAGCTGATAAATGTTTGTTAACTAAGGGGACCAGACATGACCTAACTCTTTTTGGCATGAACATTGTTTTTTGTTCAAATGCTCTTATCTATGTAACTTAACCCTCAAGCATGATGGGTAGGCTAGCCACCAGGCTTTGTAAGTCTTGGGTCCTCCATGAAATATATTGAGCTCTCCTTTCTTTAACCAATACTGCCATCTGAAGCCCCTTTAATATATGTAGTGACTTTAAGCTCTCCATATCCTGAAGTCTCTGCATGCAGGTAGGCTTGTCCAATAAACACAGCTTACACCCCATAATGTCCTTATGTACTATATCCTAAGTTATTTTTTTAACTTGTGTTATTCTTTCTTCTGACATCCCTATTTTAGCTTTCTCCTCATCAATTTCCTTATCTCTTTCTTCACAGCTCTCCCCCTTATCACTTTCCTTAGCATTTAGCTCATCTTCTTCTAAAGGATCTTCCTCCTAACTGAAGCTACAGGTTGCAGTGAGTAAGATCATTAAGGACAGTTGCATTCTGCTAATCACAGAGACCTGGCTTCATTCATCCATTCTGGATACAGCTGGATACAGTGAGTTAGCAGGCCACAGTACACTGGTAGGATAGGACCAGAGATTCCAGTAAGAGAAAAATATTATGCCTGTATGTCAACAAACAGCGGGTGCACTAACACTCCAAGACTGTACAGAGTCACTGTTCACTGGATGTGGAGTATGTGTATCTTCCCCGGAAGTTTTCTGCAGTCATGGTAACTGCTGTGTATATTTCACCAGATGCAAATGTTAACTTGGCTCTTGGTTATTTATACAGTATAGCACCATTAGCAGTCAGCAGAGTTTTTATCCTGAAGCTCTTCACATCATAGCAGGGGACTTCAACCATGTGGATTTAAAAGCAGTGCTCCCCAGATTCCATTAGCACATTAATTGTGGTACTAGGGGTACAAATGCACTGGACAAGTTCTACCCAATATCAAACAGGACTTCAGAGCTAAACCACTACGACACATGAGCCAGTCCGACCACATGTCCCTGTTTTTAATTCTGGCATATACCCCACTCAGGAAAAGTGTTCTTATCACATCTAAGACTGTTAACATGTGGCCTGAAGGGGATTATCAAAAGCTACAGGACTGCTTCGAGAGAACAAACAGATATTTTTGAACATCAGGACCTGGAAGAGTACACTACAACAGTTCTGGGCTATGTTAACTTCTTCACAGACACTGTCACCATAGACAAATGCATCCGGGTCTATCCTAATCAGAAGCCTGCACCAGCATCATCAAATTCATGGATGACACCACTTTAGTGGGGCTCATCTCTGGGGGGAAAGATTCCACTTATCAAGACAAAGTGGAACGGTTATCTATGAGATGCCATTTAAGACATAAATCATTCTTAACAGTACATACACTCTATACTGAAATACATACACTGTATACTGAAATGTATACATTCCAGAATGAAATGCATACAGTATATAGTAAAACGAGTACACTATATATTGAAACACCTACAGTCTATAGTGAAATATATACACTGTATAGTGAAATGCATACATTCTGCAGTGAATCATATATACTGTATAGTGAAACGCATAGACTACATAGTTAAACAAATAAACTGTATACTGAAACCCATGTGTTCTATAGTGAAATGTATACATTGCATACTGAAACTCTTAAACTGTATAATGAAATATATACATTGTCAAATAAAACACATATACTGCATAGTGAAATGCATATACTGTATACTGAAATGCATAAGCTATATGATGAAATATATATACTGTCTGTTGAGACACATACACTATATTGAAATGCATACACAGTATAATGAAACACACTGTACACTTTAAACACTGAGTCACATACATTCCATAAAAAAGGCCTTTGATTTACATGAGAATATTTAAACTCCATTTTAAATGTATGCTGTGTGCAATAGATCAAAACAGACCACATACTGCATGGTATAAATAAAAATATGAAAGGAAAACATTCATTTGAAAAATTAATTCTTTGATGATGCTTATTTTTATTTTTACTATGTGCATCAATTTTCTTCAATCTAATGATGAAGATATTATTGAATATTTAAAAGAATTAAGAAAATGCCTGGAGACAATACATCAGTATGAGGTTTCAGGTGATGTTTGCTTAAGACAACATGCATACAGGATTCCAGGCGATCATTTAGAAGTCATTGATGCATTTTTGTACTTATGCTCAGAACATGATGTATGTAGAAGGCAAGAGTTGGTTATGTTTTTACAAAATCTCTATAGTTCAATATTTCAGTTGCTAACTATTTGCCACTGTCTTACAAATGAAGATATTTATAATTGTCATTCAAGTGTTCTGGAGTTAATACAATCTGGAATGCGTGGAAGACCTAGATTTGCAATATCAGCTGAGCAAATCCGTTATTTTTTGTCATTAGGACTGAGTTGGTAAATAATATCAAGGATTTTTGTTGTTAACAGAAGGATACTTTATCGTCATAGAATACAAACTGGTGTACATACTGATATCCATTTATGTAATATTATTAGAGTGATCCTAACTAGAATCCCAAATGCAGGTGAAACTTATGTAAGAGGTAGCCTAAGATCTCATGGTTTTCATTGGCAACGTTGGCACAGTCGTCAGTGTCTTCAGCAAATTGATTCAGTTAGGAGAGCTTTCCGTAGAAGGCAAGCAATTAGAAGAAGAGCTTACAACGTGTTATGCCCAAATGCATTGTGGTAAGTACAGTAAATATGTAATGTATTTTAACATTTTTGCAAAACATGTCTTCTAGAAATGCACAGACCCAAACACTATTTGGCTAATCAGTTTCAGTAATTGATATAAAAATTCAAAGCTCAAATTTTGAGCTATGAACCACATACTACTTTCCAACATACAGTACATGTATGTTTCCACTGTATCATGAAAATAAAGCCATGTATGGCTCACAGATCACTCAGTTTTGTAAAGAATGTCATGCTTATTCCCTTTTATTAATTATTATTATTGTGAAGTTTGTTTATATTGTGCCATACAGAATCTATTGACTCTTTTTATCTATTAATAAGAGTGTTAGTCATGAACAATACCCATTTCAAGGAGATCAGTATACAACCTCTACAATAAACATTTGTCCATCGTATTTAATTTGAAATTTCTCCTACTAAATTTCTCAACACTATTTTAGAATAAGCATTAGATATATTTTACACATCAAAATCTTTTTATAGACTATGTACTTTGTTAGTTTAACAGAAATTCTTGATATTATTGATAAAATTGAACTTTTTCTTAAAGGCACATGGACAGTAATCATAAACTGATCTCATGGAGATTGGCTTTTCATGGCTATATAGATGGATTCAGTTGCACAATCATTTATTTGAATTGTCTTGACAACAACAGAGCCTCCAGCATGCTTACATCATTTGAAGAAGGTGTCATACATTTTGGCTACCCTCAAGAGTGCGTGATGATCACGGTGGAGAGAACACCGAGGTTGTGAGATTTATCTTAGAACGAAGAGGTCTTAATCGAGGAAGCTTTATCACTGGGAGAAGAACAGTTGTTACCTCCCATTACTGCAATCTTTTCCTGTTTATGGAGCAACAAGGCATTCTAAATACTATTAACGGACTGCATATTCTCAGTCTGCACTATGTGTACACTCCCCAGATTCAAAGATCATTGACAGAGTTTATTAATCAATGACACAACCATGGGCTCTCAACACAAAATGGGTATTGTCCACTACAGCTCTGGCATTTAAGAATATTAAATTCCATTTCTTGGAATATTTTGAAAGTGAAATTCATCCTGCACTGTCAGTATTTCAAAGAGAGAATAGTACAATAGTACCACCTGATATTTCTGATCAAGAAATGCAAATGTGGTTAAGTAATAATATAGATCCATTGGAAAATGACAGATATTTATATTAACATCTACAATGCTGTATCAACACATACAATGCCATAAGTTCACTGACTGACTGACTGACATACAAATGTAAAAGTTATTTAATTGTTTCTTTTGATTATATAATAAGACTTAAAGAGTTTAATTCTGGGTGGCACGGTGGCGCAGTGGGTAGCGCTGCTGCCTCGCAGTTGGGAGACCTGGGGACCCGGGTTCGCTTCCCGGGCCCTCCCTGCGTGGAGTTTGCATGTTCTCCCCGTGTCTGCGTGGGTTTCCTCCGGGCGATCCGGTTTCCTCCCACAGTCCAAAGACATGCTGGTTAGGTGGATTGGCGATTCTAAATTGGCCCTAGTGTGTGCTTGGTGTGTGGGTGTGTTTGTGTGTGTCCTGCGGTGGGTTGGCACCCTGCCCAGGATGGGTTCCCTGCCTTGTGCCCTGTGTTGGCTGGGATTGGCTCCAGCAGACCCCCGTGACCCTGTGTTCGGATTCAGCGGGTTGGAAAATGGATGGATGGATGGAGTTTAATTCTTGTTCAAAGATATTGAATGTTTCTTTTCAAGTTTATGGGCTTTCTGATAATCACAGTGTTAACCATTTTATGTGTGTCTACTAAAGGGAACATGTTAAATAATCAACTGTAAAAGACCTATAGAAACCTGTTGGAAAATGATTAAATAAAGAATAAATCTGTTTGTGTCGCAGAAAGTAAAAGCTCTTACATTTCTTAATGGACAAAAGTGGCTTAGTCATTTAATAATGTACCAGACACCAAAATTGTGTAGGTGAAAAATAAATGCAGAAATGACTTTTTTTTTTGATTCTCTCAAAATAAAGTTTAAGATCAATTTCCAAGCAAACGATACACAATTTATTTAGTCAAAAGTAAACATGCCTAAATTTAGCAAAATATGCAGTATATTCCTGTCTTGTTTCTTTTTTTTTTACTTGTAAAAATATTGCAACACAGAAGTGTATGTGTAACACCAATCAACTTAGAATCAAACATTGGTCTTTCACTAAAATGTTAAATATACTGTATTATAAAATACTTCACAACAGTAACAGAATTGAGAACTGGTTTAAAAAAATAACTATTCTTTTCCATATCCCTGAGTACTGCAAAATGCAAAGTCCCTGGATGTGCAGTACCATAATGATGCAGAAATTCAATGGAAGGGTCCGGGAAGAAGCCACATGGACGGATACATTCAGCACCTGTAGCAAATATGAGTATCCCTTCCATTGTGGTTGATGTCTCCATTTCTGAAAAAGAAAAAAAAGGTAAAAAGAAAATGAGACACTTTCAAGACAATCATCACCAAACATACATAAAGTGCATCTCTTCACCGTAAGTGTAGTTGAAAATCGCATGAGCTTTTTCAGGTCACCTTTGTAGCCATGACTGTACTGCCAACAGACAGTAGGGTCTACATCAAATCTGTTTAACTAAATTAATAGCAATTTTAACATTGTTGACTGTAGCAATCGTTTAGAACAGAAACAAACATACCATTATTTTGTAACACCATTCAATTCATTTTGAAATCTTTCCCTATATAAAAAAGGAATATTTAAGTGTCAAAAGGTTGAAATAATAATCAGTGTTATAGGGATGCCTTTTAAGAATTCTAGCCAAAAATTCAAGTTTTGATTAATAGAATACATATTTAAATCATGTGTCACTTATAAAGGTCCAAAAAAAAGCAAGGAAATGGAACCCCCTTATTTCTTATTATGGTGTTTAGGGCTAATTATTACATTACTCCATTTGCTTTAATCATTAAATCAACATAATACCAGTGGAGGTTATATTCTACAAACTTATTTCTCAACACATTGTCTATTGTAAAGACTGAGATATACATTCTTACCTTCCACATCCAGTAAAAAATCCCTCCAAAAAGCAACAATGGAAAGTTCCGCTGTCTTTTTATTGTTTCTTTCAGGAGAAAAACAAACTTTAAAGAGATTGTCCATTTTTTCTGCGGTTAGTTTTTCAGTTTTGTGACAAAAAAGGAGCAAAGATTGTGGGATATGTCTGAATTTGCTGCTGAAGACCAAATGTTTTCAGTCCCTCATGGAGTCCAAAATGAAAAAAAAATGCTACTCTTAAAATAAAGGCACTGAATTAATGGGGAACCTGCCAAGAATCTGCAATACTGCCACAAAGACTACATTTATTATTATTTTTTACAAGTGGTATTCTAATTAGGTGTTCAAGCACCATAAGATTTATCTACTTTCACTTTATTATGCTTTCATTTGTCTTACACTATATTTCATGAAGCTTCCTAAAATTTGACATACATGAATTGAATCCAAAAAGTGAAGCAAAATTGAGAAAGATACTGAATGGAAAGCTAGTTTGGAAGCAAATGGACTCACCACAAGGTAAATGCAGGAGATTGCTGATAGTAAAGGAGAAGGATGTGTGGAACAGGTGGAAGCATGGCCACATGGCATGAGTAGCAGAGGGGTTATTAGAAACTAAATCCAACTCAAAGTTCGACAAAAGAAGGTTTATAAAAGATCAAGTGGTAAAAAAGGTACTGTGCATGTGGAAACAGAAACAAAATGTCAATTTAGATAATAGCAACAGAGTTTCCTTACTTCTAAGGTGACATGTTGAGTGAAGGTGATGGGTGAGAGGTGTGTGAAAGAAATTTCTTTTGCTGTCCCCCATTCTGACTTCTAAAGGGGTCGCTCTGGAATGGAAGGGTAAAGTGAAGGGTATAGTTTACGAAAGGTGTGTGAGGAGTTGTATGCTGACATGGCTAGGTAACATGTTCGTTAATACATAAGCATTACATTTACCTTTCAAATGGTCCTCTGACTCGATTAAAACTTGGTAATGCAGAATATCTTTCAAAAGGAATTCTTTATCATTCAATTAATTTACTGGCCTTAAACAGCCAGTAAAATGCAAGTAGTCTTCATTTTCTTTAATTGCAGTTCTGAGTTATTCAGCTGTGGATGAACTTCCAATCTATGTAAAAAAAACAGAATTACCGGTCAGATTTAGTGCCGTGATTTTGAAAATTAATCATTTGTCTGCAAAAACAGGCCTTCCCTCACAGGATTTAAAAACAGTACAACCATCTTATAAAACTACAACCTCACCTGAATGACATATGTACACCTTTAAAAATGTAAGCGTTCTATCAAGGTTTAAATATTCTGCTTCATGGGTGTTGATACCAGGCTTCCCTTTGGCTGAGGGTATTAACTCATTATCCTTGTCATTGAAATATGCCTGGACCTTCATCTTTCTAGTGTCATTGTTGAAAGTATCCGATGCAAAACAATGAGGAGATGTGTCCCTAATACTTTTGGTTTGAAGTCTTTGGCGCAGTTCACTGTTTCCTGTCATCTTTGCACTTTCCAAGGAAGCTCTGGTAGATATGCATCTTAGCATCTTCTGATTGGGTCTCAGACCCAGGCTTTGTAAATATCAGGCTTCCAATTGGATGAGGGCAATATCTCATTATATGCAATGTTAAACATACAATGGGACCTTCATTTTCTTTCATTCTTCAACTTTCCAGTGTGAAGGCTGAAAGTATTTGATGATAAACAATGACTTGATTGCTCACAAAAACATTTGATTCAATGACTTGCTCAACGTTTTGTACTATCTTTATGTTGTGGACTGTTAAAGGAAGCACGGGCAGCTTTGCATCTTAGCCTCATCTGATTGGCTTTCAGACCCTGGCTTTGCCGTTGTCAGGCAACCTATTGGCTGAGAACATTACCTCATTTTCTACTGTGTTAAAAATACAAGTAGACCTTCTCTTCTTCCTTTCTTCATCTTTCCTGTGTGAATGCTGAAAGAATCTGAAGATAAACAATGACCAGATGGGTCCCAAACACTTTTGATTCAATGACTTGCTCAATGTTGAGTACAGTGGAACCTCGGTTTGTGAGCATAATTCGTTCCGGAAACGTGCTCATAGTCCAAAGCTCTCGTATATCAAAGTGAATTTCCCCATAAGAAATAATGGAAACTCAGATGATTTGTTCCACAACCCAAAACTATTCATATAAAAATGATTAATACAAAATATAAAGTAAAAATACATAAAACAAATTAACCTGCACTTTACCTTTGAAAAGAATCATGGCTGGTGTAAGTGAGTTTCTAAACTCTTTTGGGATTCCACCCAACGGGACGACACGCGGAAGAGCGTCCCAAAGCAATCGCAGTCTCCCAGCGCTGTAGCAATTCGCCATAAAAGCGAATCCAAAAAGATCGCGGACATGCTATAAGCACCTGCCATCGATGGGTGATACAAGGAACAAGGAGCATTATAAATGCGCAGGGCCCTGCCTAACTGCTGTGTCTGTTTCAAGCTGAATAAAGCTGGTGTTGCTAAACTACTGAGACTCAGCTTTGTGTTTTAGTGTGCAAGACGCACGTCACAGCACGCATGCACACACGCACACACGCACACACACATACACGAGCGTGCGCGTGCACACACACATACACACACAAGCGCGCGTGCACACACAGTCACAATGCTAATGCTGTAGTAAACAGTATACGCTCATACGGATGTTTACTATAAGTGAGGCACGCCGACTCAGATGGAGAATAGGAGACGATTGCCCACAATCCCGCAGCAAGAGAGAGAAGAACCATGAGCTCAGTTGTGATCATATGACGCTCAGCAGACAAAGCGTATACATACTACTCGTACTGCAAGACCTCGCTTGTTTATCAAGTCAAAATTTATTAAAAATTTTTGCTCGTCTTGCAAAACACTCGTAAACCAAGTTACTCACAAACCGAGGTTCCACTGTACTATCTTTATATTTTGGAGTGTTAAAGGAAGCACGGTCAGCTATGCATCTTAGCTTCTTCTGATTGGTTCTCACTTCTCAGACCCTGGATTTGCAAATGTCAGGCTTTCTATTGGTAGAGGATATAATATCATAAATTGCAATGTTAAACATAAAACTGGACCTTCATGTTCTTCTTTTCTTCATTATTCTTGTGTGAAGGCTGAAAGTATCTGATGATAATCCATGCCTAGATGGGTCCCAAAGATATCTGATTCAATGACTTGCTCCATGTTGAGTACTATCTTTATGTTTTGGACTGTTAAAGGAAGCATGGACAGCTATCCATCTTAGCCTCTTCTGATTGGTACTCAGACCTTGTCTTTGCAAATTTCAGGCTCCCTATTGGCTGAGGGCATCATCTCATTATATACAATACTAAACACACAACTGGACCTTCATTTTCTATGCTTCTTCATCTTTCTGTTTGAATGTTGAAAGAATCTGATGATGAACAATGACTAAATGTGTCCCAAACACTTTTGATTTAATGACTTGCTCCTTGTTGAGTACTATCTTTATGTTTTGGAGTGTTAAATGAAGCACGGGCAGCTATGAATCTTAGCCTCTTCTTACTGGTTCTCAGGCCTTGACATAGCAAATGTCAGGCTTTCTATTGGCATATGATATTATATTATAATTTGCAAAGTTGATCATACAACTAGACCTTCATGTTCTTCCTTTCCTCATCTTTCTTGTGTGATGGCTGAAAGTATCTGATGATAAACTACGCCTAGACAGGTCCCAAAGACAATTAATTATGACTTGCTCCATGTTGAGTACTATCTTTATCATTCGAACTGTTAAAGGAAGCACGGGCAGCTATGCATCTTAGCATCTTCCGATTGGTTCTCAGACCCTGAATTTGCAAATATCATGCTCCCTATAGGCTGGGGGCATTATCTTATTATCTGCAATGTTAAACATTCCACTGCACCTTCATTTTCTTCATTTCTTCATCTTTCCTGTGTGAATGCTGAAAGCATCTGATGATAAACAATGACTAGATGGGTCCCAAAAACATTTAATTCAATGAAATGCTCCCTGTTGAGTACTTTCTTTATGTTTTAGTCTGATAAAGGAACCATGGGCAGCTATGTATCTTAGCCTCTTCAGAATGGTTCTCATATACTGGTGTTGCAAATGTCAGGGTTCCTAATGGTTGAGGACATCATCTCACTATCTGCAATGTTAAACATACAAGTGGACCTTCATGTTCTCCTTTCTTCACCTATCTGTTTGAATGCTGAAAGTATCTAAGGATAAACAATGAGAAAGTGGGTCCCAAAGACATTTGTTTAAATGAGATGCTCCATGCTGAGTACTTTATTTGTCTATTGGACTGTTCTCTGCAGTTCACACACCAGGAGAAGTTGGGAGCGGAGGATGCCATCATCTATATGCTACACCGATCACTCTCCCACTTGTACAGAGGCACTGGTGCTGTAAGAATTATGTTTCTAGACTTATCTAGCGCCTTCAACACCATCCAACCTCTGCTCCTTAGGGACAAGCTGACAGAGATGGGAGTAGATTCATACCTAGTGGCATGGATAATGGGCTATCTTACAAACAGACCTCAGTATGTGCGTCTCAGGAACTGCAGGTCTGACATTGTGGTCAGCAACACAGGAGCGCCGCAGGGGACTGTACTTTCTCCGATCCTGTTCAGCCTATATACATCGGACTTCCAATATTACTCGAAGTCCTGCCACATGCAAAAGTTTGCTGATTACACTGCTATTGTGGGCTGCATCAGGAGTGGGCAGGAGGAGGAGTATAGGGACCTAATCAAGGACTTTGTTAAATGGTGCGACTCAAACCACCTACACCTGAACACCAGCAAAACCAATTGGCTGGTGGTGGATTTTAGGAGGCCCAGGCCCCTCCTGAACCCCGTGATCATCAGAGGTGACTGTGTTCAGAGGGTACAGACCTATAAATACCTGGGAGTGCAGCTGGATGATAAATTGGACTGAACTGCCAATACTGATGCTCTGTGCAAGAGAGGACAGAGCCGACTATACTTCCTTAGAAGACTGGCGTCCTTCAACATCTGCAATAAGATGCTGCAGATGTTCTATCAGACAGTTGTGGCGAATGCCCTCTTCTAAGCAGTGGTGTGCTGGGGAGGCAGCATAAAGAAGAAGGACGCCTCACGCCTGGATAAACTGGTGAGGAAGGCAGGCTCTATTGTAGGCATGGAGCTGGACAGTTTGACATCCGTGGCAGAGCAACGGGCGCTCAGCAGGCTCCTATCAATTATGGAGAATCCTCTGCATCCACTAAACAGTGTCATCTCCAGACAGAGGAGCAGCTTCAGTGACAGGCTGCTGTCACTGTCCTGCTCCACTGACAGACTGAGGAGATCGTTCCTCCCCCAAACTATGCGACTCTTCAGTTCCACCTGGTGGGGTAAACGTTAACATCATTCAAAGTTATTGTCTGTTTTTACCTACATTTTTATTACTTCAATTTAATATTGTTTTTATTTTATATCAGTATGCTGCTGCTGGAGTATGTGAATTTCCCCTTGGATTAATAAAGTATCTATCTATCTATCTATCTATCTATCTATCTATCTATCTATCTATCTATCTATCTATCTATCTATCTATCTATCTATCTATCTATCTATCTATCTATCTATCTATCTATCTATCTATCTATCTAAAGGAAGCACGGGCAGCTATCTATCTTAGCCTCATCTGATTGGCTCTCAGACCCTGGCTTTGCAATTGTCAGGCTTCCTATTGGCTGAGAACATTATCTCATTATCTGCTATGTTAAATATACAAGTAGACCTTCATTTTCACCCTTTCTTCATCTTTCCTGTGTGAATGCTGAAAGAATCTGATGATAAACAATGACTAGATGGGTTCCAAACACTTTTAATTCAATGACTTGCTCCCTGTTGAGTAATGTCTTTATGTTTTGGAGTGTTAAATGAACCATGGGCAATTATGTATCTTAGCCTCTTCTGATTGGTTCTCACTTCTCAGACCCTGGCTTTGCAAATGTCAGGTTTTCTATTGGCAGAGGATTTTATATCATAAATTACAATGTTAAACATACAACTGGACCTCCATGTTCTACTTTTCTTCATCTTTCTTGTGTGAAGGCTGAAAGTATTTGATGATAAACGATGACTAGATGGCTCACAAAGACCTTTGATTCAATAACTTGCTCAACGTTTTGTACTATTTTTATGTTTTCGACTGTTAAAGGAAGCACGGGCAGCTATGCATCTTAGCCTCTTCTGATTGGTACTCAGACATTGGCGTTGCAAATGTCAGGCTCACTATTGGCTGAGGGCATCATCTCATTACTGTATATGCAATGCTAAACACACAACTGGACCTTCATTTTCTATGTTTCTTCATCTTTCTGTTTGAATGTTGAAAGAATCTGTTGATAAACAATGACTAGATGGGTCCCAGAAACATTTGATTCAATGACAAGCTCCCTGTTGAGTACATTCATTATGTTTTGGTCTGTTAAAGGAAGCATGGGAAGCTATGTATCTTAGACTCATCTGATTGCCTCTCAGACTCTGGCTTTGCAATTGTCAGGCTTCATATTGGCTGAGAACATTATCTCATTATCTGTAATGTTAACCATAGAAGTGGACCTTCATTATCTTCCTTTTTGCATCTTTCCTGTGTGAATGCTGAAAGTTTCTGATGATAAACAATAAGGAGATTGGTCCCAAACACTGTTTATTCAATGACTTGTTCCCTGTTGAATACTATGTTTATGTTTTGGATTGTTAAATGAAGCACGAGCAGCAATGCATCTTAGCCTCTTCTGATTGGTTCTCAGACTCTGGGTTTGCAAATGTAAGGTTTCCTATTGGCTGAGGTTATTATCTCATTAAATGGAATGTTATACGTACAACTAGAAAATCATTTTAATCCTTTCTTCATCTTTCTGTATGAAAGTATCTGATTTTAGACAATGACTTGATGGGTCCCAAACACATCTGATTCCATGACTTGCTCCCTTTTGAGTGCTATCTTTATATTTGGGAATGTTAAGGGAAACGTGGGCAGCTATGCATATTAGTAATTCGTTCTCAGACCCTTTCTTTCCAAATGTAAGGCTTCCTATTGGCTGAGGGCATTATCTCATTATCTGCAATGTTAAAGATACAGCTGCACCTTCATACAAGTGAATCTTCATTTTTTTCCTTTCTTCATCTTTCCTGTGTGAATATTGAAAGTATTTGATTTTAAACAATGACTAGATGTTTGGTAAAGTACTCAACAGGGAAAGTACTGCACAGACGCAGCAGTACAGGTTGAGTGGTTACTGTAACATAAATAAAAATGGAAACCTGACCAAACTGAATCCGGAAGTGATCTGTGATGGAATTTGAGTAAACAGATATCTGACAGTGGATCGCTGTGTGATGACCGACTGCGCACTGGGGGCGGAAATGGCAGAGGGGCGAGAGAAGGACTGGCTTGTATGTGCCAGCACCCAAAACAGCAGTGGTCTCACACAAGTCCAGAGGGGTGCAGACAGCATGAGGTCTCTTCTTATCCCATAGAGAGACTCAGACTGTTGCTGCACCCCAGATTATAAGGAGGACCCAGAAAGGGAAGGCAGGTCTTCCGAACACTGCTGGATGAGAGCAGCTCCCAATCCTATAGAACAGCTCTCGCGGGACAGGACGCTTCACCCAGCAAGGCTCAGCTGAGGGAGGGGCAGTATGATGGGCAGCCACAGTCACTACCTGGCCAGGACGCCAACAGAGTGGAAGGACCAGGGGAGAGGGCATTGGTGCAGCAACAACTCCCCTGGGACACTAGAGAGCAGCACTCCTGGGTGAATGTGGCACCACAGATTCCCACAGAGCATGTCAGGAGCAGGAGTTTGGTGAACCCTGTTGGGTTCTGTGGGGGCCACCAGGGGGAACTGCAGAGCCCTATAGAGGACCTCCAGTGCACCTGGGAGTGTTTCCAGTTAATACTGATGAGCCACCTGGAACACTCCTGGGACATGAATAAGGGGAGCCTCCTTACTCTACTGAAAGGCCAGAGCTGGGAGAAAGAAGACAAACCCTGAGGAGGAGTGGAGGCAGATGGACTGGCGGCAAGAAGGGACTGTATATTGGTGTGTTGGTGCTGGTGCACTTTGAACTGTAAATAAACCGGGTGTTGTGCTGAACCTGTGTCCTGCCTGTTTGTGTCCGGGTTAGGGTGGCTATATGACCCCTGGTGGTTTCACACAGTCCAAAACATAAACAGTACTCAACAGGGATCAAGTCATTGAATCAAAAGTCTTTGGGACCCATCTAGTTATAATTTATGATAAGATATTTTCAGCATTCACACAGGAAAAATGAAGAATCGAAGAAAATGAAGATCCTATTGTATGTTTAACACTACAGATAATAAGATAATCCGCTCAGCCAATAGGAAGCCTGACATTTGCAAAGCCAGGGTTTGAGAACCAATCAGAAGAGGCTAAGATGCATAGTTGCCCGTGCTTCCTTAAACAGTCCAAAACATAAAGATAGTACTCAACAGGGAGCAAGTCACTGAATCAAAATTCTTTGGGACCCATCTAGTCATGATTTATGATCAGATACTTTCAGCATTCATACAGGAACGATGAAGAATGGAAGAAAACATAGGTCTATTTGTATGTTTAACACTACTGATAATGAGATAATCTGCTCAGCCAATAGGAAGCCAGACATTTGCAAAGCCAGGGTTTGAGAACCAATCAGAAGTGGCTACAATGCATAGCTACCAGAGCTTCCTTGGGAAGTGCAAAGAGGACAGGAAACAGTGAACTGCAAGCTACACTTCCACATCTCAGATTGAGTTGTTTTCCCCAATTGCATGAAACTGAAGTGGAGTATTACACAAAGTTCATTGCCTTATGTGTGTTGAAACCACTTAACTGCATGCACAAATTAGTTTACTAATAGAACTTTATTGTGTAGATCACTTTCTAATTGATGAACTAGCTGTAACACTACTTATCACTTGCACTGCTTTTCAGCTCTTGTAATGCATGGTGCTATGTCTAACACAGGAGAGTTAAAATCAAATTCAGCTCTGTTCGGCTTCATGAGACCTGGGTTCCTGTGAAGAGTTAATTTCCCACCAACTCTAATAAGGCTATTAAGTGCCATCTCTCATTTGCCACAATTTACCTTTATGCTACATACAGAACAGGGTGACAACATGGCCTCGAGCTCTTAGGTTTGATGTTTCTTTTTTTTTATTTTATCATTGCTATTTTACTTTTAAGCACAGTTAGCAACTGTATTCAATCTAGTACAATCCACATAACATTCAGCTTGAAAAAAATACTGGATATTGGAATGAAGGGTTTTATTCCCCCACCACCTCCCAATATCCTGAACAAGCTTCTCTGCACATCAGTGCCTACGTGGATTCTAGCGACGACACAGTGGAGGTGGAGACAGGAGAGGAAGCAGAAGTGGGGTAAGAGAGCTGGAAGTCATATTAGACTAAAGATCTCCCTGAACAAGCCAGCCCTACCCATCTTGTTCCTTGCAAAAACCCAGCCTTCAGTCAACAAGATCAACAAGCTGAGACTGAATTTCTTCCTACAGGAAGATCTGCTGCACTTCTTTTTTCATCGAAACCTGGCTGAGCACTAACATCCCCAATGTGGCTATTGAGTTTGAGACCAGACAGTTTACCGCTTGGATTGGACTGCTGAATCTTGTAAGGATAAAGGCGGTGGGGTGTGCATATATGTAAATAATGTTTGGTGCACCTCCACAGTCATTGCTGAATAATATTTCTCTGTGGACTTAGGAATTCATTCATTCTGGAATTCATAATGCTGAAGTGCAGTCCTTTTAATCTGCTGAGGGAATTTACAGTCGTGTTCCTGCCTGTAATTTATATACTGTACCTCCACAAGCTAATGTCAAGCTGGCACTGACAAAACTGCACAATGCTATGAACGGTCTGCAAAATATTCATCCAGACAGCATGTTTATCTTAGCAGGTGATTCTAATCATGTCAACTTGAAGTCTGTGCTCCCCAAACTTTATCAGTTTGTTGATTTCCCATCAAGAGGAAATAACACACGGGATCATATGCTGTATACTGCAATATAGCAAATGCTTATACAGCTTCAGCCTTCCTAGACCTTGGCCAATTTGATTACATTTCTTTGTTCTTGACTCCTGCATACAAAGCCCTTATCGCCAGGACAAAGTCTAATGTGCAAACAGTCAGAGTCTGTCCTGAAGGAGCAATGACTGAATTACAGGACTGCTTTGATGATACCGATTGGGAACTGTTCAAACAAGCAGCTACAAAGGACAATTACAATGAAATAAATGCCTATGCCTCCTCTGATTTATCCTACATTAACTTCTATATAGACAATGTCACTATTATTAAGAGTATCTGTATTTTCCCTAATAGGAAACCCTGAATGAACGAACAGAGAGGTTCTAGACCTATTGAAGGCATGTGACATTGTTTTCCATATGGGAGACCCAGATGCCTACAAAACAGCTAGGTTCAATCTGAGGAAAGGCATTAAAGAGGCAAAGCGCTGCTACAAAGGAAAAATAGAGGGGCATTGTAATAGCTCTGACTCCCGACGCATGTGGCAGGGCATTAGGTACATCACAGACTACAAGGGTAAAACCTGTTCAATCAATTTTGGAAACTCGTTTCTTCCTGATGACCTCAATCACTTCTTTGCCCGGTTTGACAAGGACAGCAACCAACCTATCATCAAACTAACTCAGCAAGAGGCCCCATTATGCACTTTGGTGCTGAATGTACATAAGGTGAGATGGGCTATAAGTCACATTAATCCCAATAAGGCAGCTGGTCCTGATGGGGTTCCTGAATGGGTCCTGAAGAATTGTGCAAAAAAACTGACAGCCGTTTTCACCAACCTGTTTAATATCTCTTTAGAACAAGCCACTGTCCCTACTTGCCTCAAGTCTTGTACAATTAATTATCCCTAATTCCAAAACAGGCAGTGATGAGGTCCCTGAGCGATAATTGCCAGTGGCCCTTATTGTTATGAAGTGCTTTAAATGACTTGTTCTCAGACACATTAAGTGCAACATCCCCACCTCCCTGGACCAATACCAGTTCAGCTCTGCCTTCAAAACATCCCCCCCCCCCCCCCCCCCCCAACAAACTGGCGATCAAACTAAACAACTTGGGTCTCAACTCACACCTGTGTAACTGGATTTTAGAGTTTCTTAGTAACAGACCACAACCTGTGTACATGGGTAAGCACTTCTCTTTATCAGTAACACTGAACATAGGGGTAGTGCAGGCCTGTGTGCTGAGCCCTCTCCTTTACTCCTTCTTCATAAAAGGCTGCAAACCTACCCCTGATATTAAAATCCTAATAAATCTGGTAGAAGACACCACAGTAATTGACCTGATCTCCAATAATGATGAAGCAGCCTATGGAGAAGTGGACAAGAATCTGGAGAGTTGGAGCCAGAACAACAACAACCTTGCATTCGGTTCCAAGAAAACAAAAGAACTGATTCTGGATTTCAGGAAACTGAACTACAGTGGCTATCATCCCCTAAGCATTAATGACGAGAGGGTGGAGACAGTCCAGCGTTTCAGATTCTTGGGAGTCCACTTCAGCCAGGACCTGTCATGGACAACAAACATGACAGCAATGGCCACGAAAGGTCTTCAGAGGCTTCACTTCTCTGAGAACAGGAAGACCCTCTAACATATCATCAAAACAGCTCAGGGAATTATTGACATTCAGCTACCATCACTGGAAGATATCTTCACTATCTGCTGCAGTAGAAAAGCAAAGAACATTTGTAACGACACAACTCACTATGTCCATGACATTTTCACTCCTCTGCCCTCTGGCAGGCACTTCAGAGCTCTGCATACCTGCACTATCAGTCTGAAGAACAGCTTTTACCCCAAAGCAATCAGCCTATTAAATGCACAGCGATCATTGCTCCTTTCTATAATAGAAACCACCACTGATTGAACTGAACATCTACATCAACAACACATAGTCACACACTTATACATGACTCATGTTGAACTCATAACCATTACATTAACTGTAATCTTCACTGTGACTTCATTTATTTGTGACTTTATTTATTATTTTTCTATTTATGCTTACAGATTTACCAAAGATGAGGCTGAGTCTCAGTATTTTAGCAAAACCAGCTTTATTCAACTCGAAACAGGAACAGAAAGGTTATTTATTGTAGCGGGATCCACTTTTCTGCAATACACAGATACAGCAAACATGTAGGGTCGGGGCCAGGTCAGTGGCCAAGTTATACTGTTCCCTGTATCACTCAATCAAAATTTCATTATATTGTACAGTGACAGTGAAGGTATCTTGCATCTTGCAGCTTACATCTTTCTGTAGGATTTTGTGGCTTGAAAGTAATCAAAAGCAAGCGTAGGGCCCACCTTCAAGTAGAGAATAATGTAAACATGGCATTGACAAATTTGGGCCTAAAATTTGACAGATTACGCCATTGCCACCGGACCCATCTTCCAACTAGAGAGGACATGCATATCCATACCACCCCTCTCTTAAACATAGTAATAGAAGGCCATGAAGTAGAACAATACTTGCTTCATTCCAGAACTTAATACTTTTTGTGATTACATAAGCTCATTAAATCGCATTGTTGGCTTTTTTTCCTACAATTTATATTAAATGTCCTTAAGATTATAACAAGAGTTTCATATGGATATTGTATAAACAGGTTTTAAAGCAACCATATACAGTATAAATACATGTTTGAAAATTGAATGTAAGTGATTTTGTGCAGATACGAATATCCCATAGTAAAATTTTACTGCTCAGATGTTGATCTTTGATGGCTCATGAGTCTTCATTTATGTTTCATTTAAGGATCAATTATGTCATAGATGTCTCTCCTAAAATTCCTTTGGAGAAATAGCTTTATACAATAAAGAGACATGAGACAGAGCTGAGGTAAAAGGAGACAAAATTGATGCTTTGGTTTGAAAAGCATGGTATATTTTGTGAGATCCCTTTCTTGTCTTGTTTTAATCTCTTTTCAGACTTCATATTTTTACTAATTATTGTAAGGATGCCTTTAGTCAAGGTGACTCACAACATTTACTGTAAGAGCCATTTGCTAGTAAGTTGTATAATTGTTTGCCTATATATTAATGCATAGTCTATGGGAGGTTCTTATAACCCCCACAAGCTGAATTGAATTGGTATATTCTAACTATTTCTAGCCTATCTTACTATAGATTAGCCTCAGTTAGTGACCTGCCTTGCTGTGTGTAAGGCATGGAGGGCATACGGTTTTAAACCATGCCTTACGTACCCAAAAGTATGAAAGTTAACATGCCCTATTGAACATGCAGTACTGTACGTTTAGAGCATACTGAAGGCAAAGTAAAGCATCTTTACTTTGAGTACAACTTGGTCAGCGGTAACTTGTTTAATGACAGTAGATTTAATCCTAGCCTTAAAGACTGAAGAACAGTCGTAGACTACTAAGCACTGTTGTAAGTCGCTCTGGATAAGAGCGTCTGCTAAATGTTGTAAATGTAAATGTAAATCTTTTAAGTGTAGAAACAACTGAAGTTTGACAAGAAAAGCTAAGTTTAGAGAAGAAACATTTTTTTCTTGTGTGTAACAACCTTTTTTCTTTATTCTCGTATGGACCATTTGCTTTGAATTTTTACTAAATCTTTTAAAACAAACTTTTGTATGAAGAGATTTTTTTTGGCACGTGTTTGACCCATGCTTGATCCTGCCTTACGCACCAGCAGCTACACTAAAACTTTAAAACCTGCCTGTTTAAGCCTGATGTCGGTCCGAGATGGAAGAAAACAGTGAAGATTTCAAAGACTCGTCAGGTACTTTTAATCTTTGTCTTTGATTGGAGTTGAACATTTGAGAGAATCCTTGTGTGAATGTATAAACTAAGATAAAGGAGATTAAATACCTTAAAGGGAACCTGCCCTGGTGCATGATTGACATGATATCTCTACCTGGAAACCCGAGGGGACATCAAACGCCACATGGAAGTGGCTTGAGTGGTTACCCTGATGATTGTGACACAACAGAGGAGGACCACCACCTTGACAACAGCAAGCAGTTCACTGTACCAGCACAGCTTGGGTTAATCTCCGGACGCATGCTACTAGCCAACCCTTCAGAACCAGATATTGATCTTTAGTTGGAAATAGATGAAAAATATAGACAGTTATCCAGCCTGATGAAGCATGTAAAGGATTTACAAAAACGAATCTAAATGTAAAAAAAACAACACAATTACAGTATTGAGAAAGATTTCTTTATCCTGACAACAGAAATAAAAAAGGTTAAGCAATGAATTATTATCCATGCAAAGTGATAAAGACGAACGGAAAAAGGCTGTTTTGGAAACACGTCAAAATAAAAGCCTCTCCAAGCTGGCTCCCAATTTTGCAAACCAATTCAAGGGCTACAGATTTATTGACAATATCACTCCTGCCGACAGTGTCTCCCAAGTCTCTGCAAAGACTAAAAGTCGAGCAAATTCAGCAGCTACCTCTGTTAGTGCCATCAGGGCACAAGAGACAGGACATGCAGTGCTACTAACCAAAGCAGAGGCACAAAAGAGGCAACAGGCTCTAGCTATGGAAGAGGCACAATTGAAAGCCAAAAGAGAATTTGAAGAAGTACAGCTAAAGACTAAAAGAGATCAACTAGCGTTAGAAGCAGCTAGAAGCAGATTTGAGGAATGAAGAGCCATATGATGCAGGTATTTTTGGCTTTTTATATAGAAATGAAAGTAAATATGAGCTTCGCCAGCAGCGTTATGAACAGCAGAATGAACAGTAAAATAAGGAACAAGTGTCTCATGTGCTGTATAGAATGGTACCAGTATTTGAAGGTGACCCAATGAACTATGTGGACTTTATTAGAGCATTTGATCATGCTATCAATGAGGTGATGGAGAACCACTGAGGTAAATTGGACTTCATATCACAATTTACCAAAGGTTCACCCCTTATGAAATTGTTAATAACCGTATATATCTGCCACTGGAAGAAGGTTACAAAAAGGCCAGAAAGAAAAATGAAAGCCTCTGTGGAAATCAACTGTGGATAGCAGATGCATACATGAAGAAAGACAAAAGGTAGCCACAAATAAAGCCAAGAGAAGGTCTTTCTTGGTAGCTGTATGAACATTACGTCCAGCTTGAAGGATGGAAATGAATTTCAAAGTAGAGATAACTTTCATAGTATAATCTGTAAGCACCCACAAGAATTCCGAGGACAGTGGCAACATGTGGCTTGGAATATTGAAGGTAAAGAAGACAGATGTGCACGACTCATTGACCTAGTGGACTTTCTGGAAGAACACGCTAAAATAGCCTTGGATACTGTGTATGGCTCAGCCCCTCAAAGTCATATCTCTCTATTATAAAAAGAAATCCTGTCCTGGAAAGCAAAAGTGGCAATACGTGATCTTCTCGGAAGACATTTAAAAGACCCGCGAGATGAAAGAGACCTGCCATGGTGCGTCTCACGGGAACATAGAACGAGAGTCTTGCAAGACGCGCCCTACTTACAAGCAATATCAACAAATAGGACCACGGGCAAAAAAAAACAAATCAGTAGTGTAAAGGCAGTCATGCAGCACACACAGCTCCAGGGCTCTCAATGCATATAAAGTGTATAAGGTCAATACGATAGAAATGAATTGGGTAGAAATGAAATGAATAGGGTAGAAATTAAACGTCAATGACTAAACGAAGAAGAAGAAAGAAAAGTGCAGAGAAAAGAGACCCAAAAGCGGTGGAGAGAAAAAAATGCTAAAAAGAAAAACAATAATCTAGGTGCAAATTTAGAAAATAAGGAAAGTGATAAAATCAGCCCGGAACAAGTGGAATTGAAAACAAAGCACGTCCAATAGGGCTCAGAATTAAAAGATTAGAACTTCATAAACAGGAGCAGCGTTATACGTCCTGCAAGAAAGAGATTTAACCACGCCTGGGCCGGAAATAAAGGACAATTATTGTTTTTACAATGTCACGCGAAATAAGTCAGTGAGCCATCATTTAAAACAAGTCCACAGACATCTAACAAAGCAGTTGTTGGATTGCTTTTGGCAGACACGCATCATGTGCTCCCAGCTCTTAAAACAATGAGATGCAACAAGCAGAACAGGTAGCTCGCCAGCAGGTAGAAGCCTTTTTTGTTTTAAGTGACTGATAGGTCCGATTGAGGGGGGCAGAGTACAGCACGGAAGACTGATAGCGGGGTACTGATTGATGCGGTAAGGGGGAGGCGAGACCTGGGGGAGGAGGTGTTGGAGAGGGTGCTAGACATTTGTGTTTGGGGTTACAAAGTCGGCGATTGTTCAAGTAAAACTTTTGTGACACTTTATTATGTCAGTTGCTACAGTATCAAAAAAAAAGATAGTAAAGATCTCATTAGCGCAAACAAAAGGTAATTAATCATCAGAACCAGGTGTAGTTGAAAAAATAGGAGGACAAAGCAAGGTCGTCCCACAACAGTTAAAGCAACAACAAGTTTAATTTCAAAGAATACACAATTCAGTCAGGTGTATATTTATGATGATGGAGAAGCGATGCAAATTTTAACAGGCGACAAGAAAGGTGATGTATACATTCCGCGAATAACATTAGACACCAAAGGAGATCGTGATATGCCATTCGTATTAAAATGTTTACCGTGAGAATGGCTTTTGCTATGACAATTAACAAATCACAGGGACAACCATTAGAAAACGTCGGATTATTTATTAGAGAAACAGAACCAATAGTCACTCACGGGCGATTATACTTTGCATTGTCACAATGTATCTCCAAAAACGGATTTAAAATTCTATGTGATCTTGAAGAAAACGTAATTCCAAATATTGTTTTTAATAAACCTTTAAAGTAAAAAGTGCAACTAATGAAACTGAAACAATTCCACAGAAAAAAAAAGCTTTTAAAATTGTATATCCGATTAACCAAACAGCGGCACGGTGGCGCAGTGTGTAACGCTGCTGCCTCGCAGTTAGGAGACCTGGGTTCGCTTCCCTTGTCCTCCCTGCGTGGAGTGTGCATGTTCTCCCCGTGTCTGCATGGCTTTCCTCTGGGTGCTTCTTCCCACAGTCCAAAGACATGCAGGTTGGGTGGACTGACGATTCTAAATTGTCCCTAGTGTGTGCTTGGTGTGTGTGTGCGAGCCCTGCGATGAGCTAGCGCCCTGCCCAGGGTTTGTTTCCTGTATTGGCTGGGATTGGCTCCAGCAGACCCCAGTGACCCTGTAGTTAGGATACAGCAGGTTGGATGATGGATGGATTAACCAAACACAGGGGTTGGCAAGCGAAGCGAGCAGGGGGCGGAGCCCCCTAGTTTTCAAGAAGGAAAAGGTCAAGACTGATCAAGGGAAGTTTCCTCAGAAAGGCAGTTTTTCTACAAGCTTTGTTGTTGCTGCCAAAAAGGGGAATACAGGCACCTCAGTCAAAAAGGTAGAGACGGCTGGTCGTGCATGCGGTAAACACTGTTTATTTTGCAATGAAAGTCACAATCTTGTTGAATGCAGTGCAATCCAGAAACTAACATACAAAGTAGAATTGACTTTTTGAGATCTAAAGTTTAATGCTTTAAGTGCCTTAAGCAAGGACATCTTAGTAAAGACTGTGTAGAAAAAATTAAATGCCAAATATGCTCTCATTTACATCCAGTCATTCTGCATACGAATAAAGAAACGGGTACCAACAATAAAGCCACGCCTCCTAAAAAGGAGAACGCTAAGTCAGAAAAGAAGAGCATTTCTTCCTGATATGTTTCTGTGGAACCACAGCTGTTGTCTCAGTTAAAGTTAAGTCTAAAATGAGTGAAAGATGTGTAGAAATGTATGCTTTAGTAGACTCTGGCAGTACAGCTACATTTTGTACAGAAATCTTGCAAGAGCAGTTAAATGTTCCTGGAAGAAAGACTATAGTCTATAGAAGCACTGTAGAAAGGGACAAGTGAATAAACAGAAACTAGTAAAATTCTCTGTTTTATCAGAGTTAAAAGTCTGTGGGTAGAATAAAACATATTTATTAAATTGCCAGGGGTTTACACATTGAACTTTATACCAGTGAAAAGGGAGAACATCCCTATACAAGAAGATATAACGAGATGGTCCTATCTGAAATAGTCTGCAAAGTTATTAGATGGACACTATTGCATTAACTTATCCATCAAAGATGAGAGTCTTAAAGTGCCAAACAATCTTTGCATTGCATTACAGCGTGTTATTGGCTTCAGAAGAAAACTTACAAAGACGCCAACATTCCATCAGGATTACAAAATTTTCATAAAGGATATTTTAGACAAAGGACTATGCTATTAAGGTACCCATAGAACAGCTGTCACTGAAAAAAGATAAGAGTGTGGTACATCCCTCACCATGGATTATATCATCCAAAGAAAAATAAAATTAGTGTTTTTTTACTATACAGCCACTTACCAAGGTTTCTCACTAAATGAACAGTTGCTGAAACGACTTCACTTAATTAATACATTCATTGGAGTTTTAACAAGATTCAGAGAGCAGCCAATCGCTCTCATGGCAGATATTGAATCAATGTTTTATCAAGTGAAAGTTCCAGATGAAGATATTGATCTTCTTCGTTTCTTGTGGTAGTATGAAGGTAATCTAAACAATAGACTAGAAGAATACAAAATGACAGTACACCTTTTTGGTGCTACTTCATCACCCAATTGTGCCGCTTATGCTCTACGAAAAAGAGCACAGGATGCCAGAGGCACAGCTTCAGAGGAAGCAGTTAACACTGTGCTTTACAATTTCTATGTTGATGACTGCTTAAAGTCAGTTAATACAGAAGAACAAGACATAAAATTGGCCAAAGATCTTCAAGCCCTGTGTTTCAACGGAGGGTTCCATCTTACCAAATGGATTAGCAATATCTGAACAGTCTTATTGTCCATTCCTGAAGAAGACAGGGCAATTGATCAGAAGAACTTAGACTTAAGCCATGATTTGTTACCAGTTGAAATAGCCTTAGTTGTTCAATAGTGCACACACACTGACAGTTTCAAGTTCCAGGTAAAGCTGCAAGATAAGCCTGTTACAAGACATGGTATTCTGTCAGTGGTCAGTTCAATTTATGATCCACTTGGATTTTTAGCACCAGCTATATTGCCCGCTAAATTTATTTTAAGGGAATTGTGTAAAGAGAAATATATGTGGGACGAAGAAGTAGAAGTTAAGTATGTCCAGCAAAGGAAAAAAGGGATGGACGATTTGCAGCTAATTGTGGAATACAACGTAGACAGGTGCATTAAACCAATTGGATTTGGTCACATAATGTCTACACAAATGCATAATTTTGGAGATGCTTCAGAAAAGGATATGACACTTCCTTACCTTCTCCTAACTGATAAAGAACATAAGAGACATTGTTCATTTCTAATGGGGAAATCAAGTGTGGCTCCACTGAAATCTGTCACCATACCAAGTTTAGAATTAACAGCAGCAGTAATAGCAGTCAAAATAGAGAAGATGCTAAAATAAGAACTGCAAATTCCCCTGCAAGAGTCAACCTTTTGCACCATCATATTAAGGTACATTGCAAATGAATGTGCACGCTACAAAACATTTGTTACCAACAGAGTTATAGGGAGCACTCACAGCCCTCCCAATGGAGTTACATCACATCTGCACTAAACCCAGCAAACCAGGCATCAAGAGGCACAAACAAAAAAAGCTTTATCAAAAGTAAGACATGGATTCAAAGCCCAAATTTCCTGCTACAGCCAGAACACAAATGGCCAAAGAGACTGGATGAAGGGGACCTGCCTATTAATGATGATTCGGAAATCAAAGCATGTGTAGTAAGTTCAACAAGTGTGGAGGAAAAAACTGAATCAGTAAAGAGACTTATGAACTACTACTCAGAATGGTTAAGCTTAAAGAAAGCGGTAGCATGGTTCCTTAGGTTCAAAGAAGTGCTATTGCATCTGAAAGAAATGAGAAAGGCATTCCAATATAAGGTGAGTCAATCTGGACTCAGCCCAGAAAGGTAAAAAACACTAATCACAGAACATATGAAGGAATACAAATCAACAATGAAGCTAAAGCTACTGTCTCTGAAGACTTGTCTAAAGCAGAAAGGGAACTTATTCGCCTCAGTCAATTACAAACTTACCCAGAAGAGATTAAAGCTTTACACAAAAATCACCATGTAAAGAAAAGTAGCAAAAATCTGCAAACTTGACCCAGTCCTGCAAGATGGAATCCTGAGAGTTGGAACAAGACTCAGCAAATCTGCTGTGTCAGAAGTGGCAAAACACACTGCAATCCTTCAGAAAAAATTACATATTGCTATTCTCATTTTGTGACAAGCCACAAAGAACATGGACATTGTGGATGTAACTACCTGTTAGCACAGTTACATCAGAAATATTGGATCCCACAAGCCAATTCAGATATCAGAAAGATTATTTCAAGGTGTATTACATGCAGAAGATACAATGCACAAAGAGGCGAGCAAACGATGGCAGATTTACCAGAGGATTGTCTACTTTGGACACTGATTCTTGTATCAAAGCCATATGCCGATTTATTTGTAGAAGAGAGCAAGTTAAAATCATGTGCTCAGATAATGGAACAAACAGACTTTATCGGAGCAGAAAAAGAGCTATGAGAAGCAGCTAAAAATCTTGACCAAGTAAAAAATTTGCAATGCCATGATGAAGAAAGAAATCAAATGGATTTTTAATCCACCAATGGCCTCCCACCAAGGCGGCGTGTGGAAAAGATAAATAAGAAGCATAGGAAAGGTCCTAAATTGAGTACTTAACCAACAAAGTCTAGATGACGAATGTTTCCACACAATGATGCGTGAAGCAGAATCCATCCTAAACAAAAGACCCCTCACAAAGGTATCAGATAACCCAAATGACCTGGAGGAATTGACACCCAATCACATGCTATTATTCAAGACACAACCCAGCCATCCCCCAGGACTTTTTTTCAAAAATGACCAGTATACCCGAAGGTGTTGGAAACAAGTATAATACCTCTTTGGTTTGTTTTGGGAAAGGTGGACTAAAGATTATTTACCAGTACTTCAAGAACGCCAAAAATGCCTCACACCAAGAAGAAACTTTGAACCAGGTGACATTGTTCTCATTGTAGATGAATCAGCACCCCATAACTCCTGTGTAATGGGTCGAGTCATCAAGACAATGCCAGATGCCAAAGGTGCAGTCAGAAAAGTTTGTGCACAGACCAAAACCAGCACACTGGACAGACCTGTGAACAAACTATGCCTGCTCTAGGAAACAACAGTGAATTCAAATGACTAATAACATTTGCATGCTCAAAGTGTGTTTGTGTTTCTACATCTAAGTATAACTTTACACTTAAGTTTTAAGTTTCCTAAGTTTAGTTTAAGTTCATTAAATATCTGGGCTCTTACTAAGTAATGTTAAAGTAACTGATTTTTGCTCTTAGCATAAACATGTAGGGGCTGGATCTGTAAGAGCCATTTGCTAGTTATTTAAGTTATATTAAATGTTTGCCTATATATTAATGCATAGTCTATGGGAGGTTCTTATAACCCCCACAAGCTGAATTGAATTGGTATATTCTAACTATTTCTAGCCTCTCTGACTATAGATTATCCTCAGTTAGTGACCTGCCTTGACATGTGTAAGACATGGAGGGCACACAGTTTTAAACCGTGCCTTATGTGCCCAATAATATGAAAGTTAACATGCTCTATTGAATGTGCAGTGCCGTAAGTTTAGTGCGTAGGCAAAGTAAAGCATCTTTAAGTATAGAAACAACTGAAGTTTGACAAGAAGAGCTAAGTTTAGAGAAGAAACATTTTTTCTTTTTTTTGCCTTTTATTCTACATGTGTAACAACTTTTTTTTCTTTATTCTTATGTGGGCTATTTGCTTTAAATTTTCACTAAATCTTTTAAAACAAACTTTTGGACTGATAGATTTCTTTTGGCATGCGTTTGATCCATGCTTGATCCTGCCTTACACACCAGCAGCTACATTTACAATACATTTGGTTACATTTATTTTGCCTTTCCAATTGAAGCACAGACAGGTGAAGTGATTTGCTCATGGTCACAGAGGAGCATTTCAACCCACAACCTGAGGGTCTGAAGTTTAAAGGTTTAACCACTATGCAACACTGCCTGACATGTGACATTTTGAAAATGAACAACGTCAGATCTGGTGTAAATTTATGGTACTTGTAAAAGTTAGCTACTTTTTCAGTTTTATTCTCTCAGTCAAGTTCATGCTCTCCCTCCCCCCTCCTGATCTGACCTTAACTAACAGCGTCAGCATAAATTTACACCCGATCTGACACTGTTCATTTTACAATAATATTGCATTAGTGCAATGATGTTTTCTGATTGGTACTATTCAGGTCATAAAATGTTTTCTTCAAAATGTCACATATACTGTATTTGTCTCTTTCGTTTTTTCCCCGGTGCCGCATTGACATCATGGACCCGAAGGCGTGAGCTTATTCAGTGCGAACAGGAATACGCAGGTGGCTGGTTTCTGTGTACTTGTACCTTTTGTGAAAGTGTTTATTTGATATTTGGACTTCAGGCTTCACACATTAAACAGTTCATGTCTACATTTTGTCATTTATTACTAAAACATGAAAAAGTTACTGTTTTAACAATGTGTTTACATAGATTGTTGTAGACACGAAACACACATGTGTTCCAAGTAACAATATATTATTTACCCTACACAGTTCGTGGTTTCTCACTCCCGGATAATCAAGGCTTGAGCTGGGAGAACTTTTTGCCCTTTCTGTGGTGGTGAGGGGGATGGTATAGCAGGCTGCTTGCTTCTTGTGTTGATTGACACATTTACAAGACAAAAGACTCTGACGGAGAGGTGCAAAGGGATTTAAGGTGGGCCAGAATTACAATTTGTTTCGTAGGCTTTGGTAATTCTAGTGTTAATTAATATGTTTGATCTAATCCAAAATAATGTTGTGTGACTACTGTTAACAGTAACCAAGATCCAAGATCACGCTCCACTTCAAAACATTGGGCTTATACTGTATTAATGAGGGGCCCAGAGCAGCTGGTACAACACTTTGGGGGTCCTTGGCTTAAAAAATGTTTAAGAACCCCAAAGTTAAATCTAATAAAATCTCTTACAAATAAACACGCCTTGCTTTACATTAGCAATCCCCAAAAAAATCTTTTTCATCACTTAGTTACAGCTGTGAGCAGAAAGACACTGTGTTAAAAAACAAAGAACTTGAGGCTAGTTGTATCTTTGATGAGGGAGGCAAAGAGAAAAATTAGCACAAGATGGGCTCATCTGTACAGTCATTTACAATTACATTTACATTTGTCTGCTTAGTCTGGGGACTGTTTGGAAACAACTGTTACAGGACAAGGGTACAAAATTGATTATCACAAGTGGAGAACTCAAAACAAAATATAAGTGAGTTACAATTCCCAGATTTGCAAAACCTAATAGATAATATCAGTTAGATAGAAATTAACTAAACAACAGAGTCTTCAAACACTTCTTAAACACATTGAGGGAGTTAGAGTTTTGAATAGAAGTGGGGAGCTTGTTGCACTAGCCAGGTACTACACATGAAAAGAGTCTGGACTGAGATTTGATACCACACAGAGGTGGCACCACCACATGCTCTTCAACAGCAGGCCTCAGTTGTCAATAAGGAACATAGGACCTCACAAGTGTTTCCAAATACAGTGCATCCGGAAAGTATTCAGAGCGCATCACTTTTTCCACATTTTGTTATGTTACAGCCTTATTCCAAAATGGATTAAATTCATTTTTTTCCTCAGAATTCTGCACACAACACCTCATAATGACAATGTGAAAAAGGTTTACTTGAGGTTTTTGCAAATTTATTAAAAGTAAAAAAACTGAGAAATCCATCCATCCATCCATTTTCCAACCCGCTGAATCCGAACACAGGGTCACGGGGGTCTGCTGGAGCCAATCCCAGCCAACACAGGACACAAGGCAGGAACCAATCCTGGGCAGGGTGCCAACCCACCACAGAACTGAGAAATCACATGTACATAAGTATTCACAGCCTTTGCTCAATACTTTGTCGATGCACCTTTGGCAGCAATTACAGCACACCTATCCTTGGCCAGTTTCGCCCATTCCTCTTTGCAGCACCTCTCAAGCTCCATCAGCTTGGATGAGAAGTGTCGGTGCACAGCCATTTTAAGATCTCTCCAGAGATGTTCAATCGGATTCAAGTCTGGGCTCTGGCTGGGCCACTCAAAGACATTCACAGAGTTGTCCTGAAGCCACTCCTTTGATATCTTGGCTGTGTGCTTAGGGTCGTTATCCTGCTGAAAGATGAACCATCGCCCCAGTCTGAGGTCAAGAGCGCTCTGGAGCAGGTTTTCATCCAGGATGTCTCTGTACATTGCTGCAGTCATCTTTCCCTTTATCCTGACTAGTCTCCCAGTTCCTGCCGCTGAAAAACATCCCCACAGCATGATGCTGCCACCACCATGCTTCACTGTAGAGATGGTGCCAGGTTTCCTCCAAACGTGACGCCTGGCATTCACACCAAAGAGTTCAATCTTTGTCTCATCAGACCACAGAATTTTCTTTCTCATGGTCTGAGAGTCCTTCAGGTGCCTTTTGACAAACTGCAGGCGGGCTGCCATGTGCCTTTTACTAAGGAGTGGCTTCCGTTTGGCCACTCTACCATACAGGCCTGATTGGTGGATTGCTGCAGAGATGGTTGTCCTTCTGGAAGGTTCTCGTCTCTCCACAGAGGACCTCTGGAGCTCTGACAGTGTGACCATCGGGTTCTTGGTCACCTCCCTGACTAAGGCCCTTCTCCCCCGATTGCTCAGTTTAGATGGCCGGCCAGTCCTGGTGGTTTCGAACTTCTTCCACTTATGGATGATGGAGGTCACTGTGCTCATTGGGACCTTAAAAGCAGCAGAAATATTTCTGTAACCTTCCCCAGATTTGTGCCTCGAGACAATCCTGTCTCGGAGGTCTACAGACAATTCTTTTGACTTCATGCTTGATTTGTGCTCTGACATGAACTGTCAACTGTGGGACCTTATATAGACAGGTGTGTGCCTTTCCAAATCATGTCCAACCAACTGAATTTTCCACAGGTGGACTCCAATTAAGCTGCAGAAACATCTCAAGGATGATCAGGGGAAACAGGATGCACCTGAGCTCAATTTCGAGCTTCATGGCAAAGGCTGTGAATACTTATGTACATGTGCTTTCTCAATTTTTTTATTTTTAATAAATTTGCAAAAATCTCAATAAACTTTTTTCACGTTGTCATTATGGGGTGTTGTGTGTAGAATTCTGAGGAAAAAATGAATTTAATCCATTTTGGAATAAGGCTGGAACATAACAAAATGTGGAAAAAGTGATGTGCTGTGAATACTTTCCGGATGCACTGTATATAAGAGACTCACTGACCACTCTGTAGGCAAACTGCTACATTGATGGCAGTGTACTGATCTGAAGAGAGGAATGACATGTGCTTACCTTAGCTGGTTGAACTTCAGACATGCTGCTGCATTTTGAATCATCGGCAGCGCTTTATGACACCTACCAGTCCTCCTGCCAGCAGTAAGTTGCAGTAGTCCAACCATGACAAGAAATGAGCCTGGACAAGGAGTTCTGCATATTCTGTCAGATATTGTATGAGTGAATCTAAAAGACAGAGAGACTGTAACAACATGGTCATTGAAGGACAGCTGGTCATCAATCAACACTCCTTGGTTCCACACCTACTTAACAGGTATTAGTGATAATGAACCAAGCTGAATAGACATGGGGTATTGAATAGATGAATGAGCTAGAATAACAAGAAGGTCCATCTTTACCAGGATGAGTTGGAGATGGTGTTCCTTCATCCAGGTTGCAATATCTGTGAGACATGCAGAGATTCTAGCTGATGCCTTGTGGTCCTCTGGAAGGTATGACAGGTTTTGATTGCTGTGTAACATTAGCATAGCACTGATAAGAGTAGCCATGGGACTGGATAATAGGGACTAGTGAAGAGGTGTATAGAGAGAAGAGGAGAGTGCACAGCACCAATCCTTGGAGCACCCCCATGCTTGCCTGGTGCCCGTTAACATCTCTCCAAGCCAGACAGAAAGGGATAATCTGCCCAAGAGGTAGGACTCAAACTACCCAAGGCAGTCCCAGTAATGAGGACTGAGAGGATGAGTCAGAGAGGGTGGAGGATCTGGTAGTCTTCTTGGACAGGATGAACATAGATGATATGTTGGTAGCTTTGGCCTGCCATAATGTATCAACGGTGAGTTGTGCCATCTCTGTGCAGGGGCCCTTCTTGAATCCTGAATCTATTTATTGCAATAGAAAACACAAATGGATATGTATATATACAGTACCATACTGTACTATACTGTTTAATTAATTTTAATTTATTTAAAAAATGTGAAACTATGATTAGTGCTGGGCGGTATGACCAAAATTCTATATCACAGTATTTTTCAAAATTATACTGGCGTCACGGTATTCAACGGTATTTTTTTCCCATGCATGAGTGGATGTTAACCACATTTTCCACTGCAATTACTGCAGTAGACTGGCTAAGAATAACCATAATAACCATAATAATAAGAATAATGCAAGATGGCAGTGCCCGTGCAGGCTGCGGCTTACAGAGCTCCCGAGTCTGCAGTGTTTAGTGTTAATCTTTGTTCGTCTTTGTCAACTAGTATAAGTAAAAAAGTAGACTTAAGTGAGTAGTACGCAGACATACATTTACGAGCGGCAAATCCTGCTCGATTTCCGAAGAAACTGCGCAGAAATATCCAGTGATGTGACAGAGACGCTCCGCAGCCTTTCCTTACTTTGGCAGCCTAAGAAGCTGAGCTGGCGAAAACACAAGCGCAGCGATCGGAAGCAGAAACAAGGCAAACGCGGAGGTGTTAGCACAAGGCTAAAAACTAAATCAACCAGACCTGCGATACCGTCTATTCTGCTTGCGAACGTCCGATCACTGGACAACAAGCTGGATTATATAAAGCTGCAGCAGGCCAAGCAGTGGGAAATGAGAGACTGTTGCATCTTTATTTTCAATGAGACATGGCTCCAGGAAAACATTGCAGACTCGGCCATCCAGCTAGACGGACTGACCATCTTTTGTGCGGACAGAGATGCGGGGTGGGGACTGTGTGTTTATGTGAACAGAGAGTGGTGTACGAACGCTGCCTCAGTTGCGTGACACTGCTCCCCGCTGATAGAGGTTTTATCAGTAAGGTGTCGGCCTTTCTACCTGCCGAGGGAATACAGTTGCGTGCTGGTGGTTGCTGTCTATCTCCCGCCTAGCGCAAATGCTAACCAGGCGCTAGCGGAACTCTACGAGATCATCAGCAAACTGCAAACGACGCACCCCGAGGCATTTTTCATTATTGCTGGAGACTTCAATCATGCCAACTTGAAGTCATTTCTCCCAAAATTCTACAAGAATGTGAACTTTGCTACTAGAGGGGTAAGCTGTCTGGACAATGTTTACACGAGCGCTCCTGAAGCTTACAAAGCCCTACCCCACCCCCACCTCGGTTGTTCAGATCATATCAGCATTTTTATGGTCCCTGCATCCAAGTCCCTACTGAAGCGCACTAAACCAGCCCACAAGAGCATCAGAGTGTGGCAGGATGATGCGGTTTCAGCTCTCCAAGACTGCTTCGAAATGACAGACTGGGACATTTTCAGAGAGGCTGCTATGAATGGTGACTCCATCAATCTGGAGGAGTACACAGACTCTGCAACTGGCTATATCTCCAAATGCATAGAGGATGTTACTGTTACCAAGGATGTTACCACAAGAGCCAACCAAAAGCCCTGGATGACAAGAGAAGTGCACAAGCTGTTCAAGATCAGAAATGCAGCCTTCAGATCTGGAGACAAGGCCGCCTTCAGGGTGACCAGAGCCAACCTGTCTCGCGCTATAAGGAGAGCTAAGTGGGCATACACGCAGAGGATCAACAAACAATTCAGCAGCACCAGAGACACACGTCGTATGTGGCAGGGCGTTCAGACAATTACAAACTACAAGCCCAACCCACACTGCAGCGATGATGATGCCTCCCTTCCGGATGAGCTGAACAACTTCTTTGCACAGTTTGAGGCGCAGAACAAAGAGCCTGCGAGAAAAGCAACACCTCCCTCCACTGACCAGGCACTATGTCTCTCCATAAATGACGTGAAGAGTACTCTATCCAGAGTCAATCCACGCAAGGCTGCAGGACCTGACAACATACCTGGTTGTGTGCTCAAAGAATGTGCCAGTCAACTGGCTGGTGTCCTCACAGACATCTTCAACACATCTCTGAGCCAGTCGTCAGTCCCAGCATGCATCAAGTCGACCACGATCATACCAGTGCCGAAGAAGTCATCAGTGACATGCCTGAATGACTACCGACCAGTCATAATGAAGTGCTTCGAAAGGTTAGTCATGTCACACATAAAGACTAATCTCCCTGCCTCCCTTGACCCTCTTCAGTTTGCATACCGCTTAAACAGGTCAACTGAGGATGCCATATGCTCTGCCCTTCACCTCTCCCTGACAAATCTGGATAAAAAAGACACATATGTCAGGATGCTATTCATAGACTTTAGCTCTGCCTTCAACACAATCATCCCTAAAACGCTGGTTGTAAAACTGAGCAGGTTGGGCCTGAACACCGCCCTCTGCAATTGGATCCTGGACTTCTTGACAGAGAGGTCCCAGTCAGTTCAGATAGGCTGCAACACTTCCAGCATCATCACACTGAGCACTGGAGCACTGCAGGGCTGCATGCTTAGTCCACTGCTGTTCATCCTGCTGACTCATGACTGCACAGCCATGCACAACACCAACCACATCATCAAGTTTGCGGATGATACAACGGTGCTGTGACTGATAAGCAGGGATGATAAAACAGCATACAGAGATGAGGTGGAATGGCTGTCCGCATGGTGTGAAGACAACAATCTATCTCTCAATGTTAACAAGACAAAAGAGATAATCGTGGACTTCAGAAAATCATGTCCTGCCCACATCCCACTCAGCATCAACGGTTTAGATGTGGAGACTGTTAGGAGTACCAAGTTCCTCGGTGTGCACATAACTGAGGAACTTACGTGGACACATAACACCTCATCACTAATCAAGAAAGCCCAGCAGAGACTACACTTCCTGAGGCAGCTGAAGCAAGCACGTCTTCCCCCTTCCATCCTCACCATGTTCTACAGAGGCACCATTGAGAGTGTTCTGACCAGCTGTATCACTGTCTGGTATGGCAACTGCAACATATCTGACCGCAAGCACCTGCAAAGGATAGTGAAGACAGCAGAGAACATTATTGGGGTGCCTCACCCTTCGCTACAGGACATATTTTACAAACGCAGTGTCCGCAAGGCCTGCAGCATTGTGCAGGACCCCTTACACCCCTCACATGGACTTTTCACACTTCTGCCATCCAAAAGGAGATACTGCAGCATCAAAGCCAGATCTGCCAGGCTGCAGGAGAGTTTTTACCCCCAAGCTGTTAGACTCCTTAACACCAGGCTGCTCCCTGGGACCTTCCACACAGCCTCAACCACCTCTAAAAACAGAACTCTTATACATGTGAGCCTCTTTCCTGCAAAGACGAGTGTGCAGGTAGGAAATAACTGAAAATCTCCTACCGACCTTTAAGTATTTTGACACACTTGTTATTCTTCTGCTGTGAAACATTCTGACCTGTCATTGTTTACACATCTCTTAAACAACTATTATCATACACTAATAATTTCTGTATTATCTATATCTATTATTTATTATTTATTTATTATATTACATATCTTACACATCGATATTGCTGCTACTTCTTTGTCTTGTCTTTGCACAATGTCTTGTCTTGTTTGTGTTTTAATTTTAATTTAAATTTTAATTCTATTTAAATTTTAATTTTAATTCTATTTAAATTTTAATTCTATTTGTAAATTATTATTTGCACGTCATGTTGTTACACTGTGGACCCTGAGCTTCGCAATTTCGTCTATCTGTATACTTGTATATGGTTGAGATGACAATAAAGTTCACTTTGACTTTGACTATTCCACTGTCATGAGAATTGTACATTGTACAAACAACATTTTAATGTGCACACAAGTATTAATACAGGTTTACATGGCCCCATAAAGTGATAGTTTTCAAGGGGGGTGGCACTAATGAAGAGAAGGAATCACATTGCATGACAGTTGCAGTCAAAATATAGAGCCTTTTTATTGAACAAATTTTGCAAACAACTTAAACTAAAATTTTGACAACATATTTTCAACCATCCAAAGAGGCATTTAGACTTAGTAAAAATATCCAGAGGTGCTTGTCAAAAGTTGTATTGCACTGAACATATCTTAGAAAAGGAATAAATAGTAAATATTTGTTGTAAACCAACTACATTTCCTGTTAATGTTAACAATCTCTGTCCACTGACACGTTAAAGTGACTTTTTAAACAACTTTACCATCATTAAACTGCATAATATTTAAACTAATAAATAATAACAATAAAATAAATAATAGTGCAACTTCCAGTAATAATACTATTACTTCAAGACTTCAAGCCCATGTGCATTACAAAGTATTCACCAAATAAAAATATTTCTGAATGTTGTTTAGGCAATTTAAACTGGTGTTGCGGTATAAGAAAAATCCATATCGTAACAAAAATAAAAAACGGTTTTCTTTACCGCCCAGCACTAACTATGATAGTATCACAATAATAAAGGATGTAAAGAAATATCAATAAGAGCTGCTGAGGAAATGATATAAGGAGAAAAGTACACTATGTATATATATCTTTTGTCAAAATATTAGAAGCCACTTTCCATTTGTTGGAAAGTATGTGATGGCCACACATCAGAATAGAAAATTTCAACAAATGTCTTTCTTCATAATACCCTTGTAACTTCTATTTTTCACAAACTGACAGACAGACGGACCTACCTGAAAAATGATAGCTTCCACCCCAAGCATATAAGGCGCTCCATTATTTTCAGCCAAGCAATACGGTACAATCGTATTTGCTCAGACCCAACAGACCGGGATCAACAACTGCAGGAGCTCAGACAAGATTTCATCAAACAAGGTTACACCCCGAAAACAACAGACACTCAAATAAGAAGAGCTACTGCCATACCCAGAGACAACCTTCTGGAATATAAAAACAAAGACAACAAGGATCGCATCCCCCTTGTTGTCACCTACAACCCACATCTTGAAACGCTTCGAAAAATTATAAAAGAACTTCAGCCAATACTAAACAATGACCAAACACTGAAAAATGTATTTCCTGAACCTCCCCTCCTGGCATACAGACAACCACCAAACCTTCAACAATTAATTGTCCGAGGCTCCCTAAGTGAACCAACAGAAAATGGCACATCTCCATGCCTACAGAAAAGATGCAAAACATGTGCCCACATCTATGATACAGACCGTATAGTTATACCACACTGCCGACTCGAACATCACATCAAGGGATCATTTTCCTGCAGATCATCTAATGTAGTCTACCTAATTTTCTGCATGAAATGTCCTGACACTGCACTCTATGTGGGAGAAACTGGACAAACACTCCGCCAGAGAATGAACTTACACAGGTTCCACATTAAACATGGCAACACAGATGTTCCTGTGGCGGCCCACTTCAACAGCCATGGACACTGTGAGAAGGACTTTAAGGTCACAGTGCTTATGGGCAACTTCAAAACACAGCAAGAGAGAAAAGAATGGGAAGTTAAACTCATGCTAAAATTTAATACTTTACAACATGGATTGAATAAAGACAAGAGTTTTATGGCCAGATATGAGGATTGTTTACATCTCTCAGAAGGACAGACAACCTGTCTACAGACCCACATTGTTTTGAAAAACTCATTACAAACTTCAAAAGACTTTGTTGGACAGTTATCTTATCCAGAGATCTTGACAATACATTGTTCTTTTCTCTCTTGCTAAATTAACCCTAGCCTGAATGAATCTATTAATTTTTTACATACAAAATCTCTCATTTAAAGATTTACCAATGTTGTTTCTTGTCCTAGAGTGTGTATATAAACATAGGAAACTTCAGTTTCTGTATTACATCTTGCCTGAAGAAGGGGCCTGAGTTGCCTCGAAAGCTTGCATATTGTAATCTTTCTAGTTAGCCAATAAAAGGTGTCATTTTGCTTGGCTTTTCTCTACATTCATAATATGAAAATAGTGAAGTCTTGGATTTATCTTGGTGTTATTTTGCACTTTAAACCACAAGGGGGAACCCTCCTTCCATGCCTACTACAATTAATTGCAGCAGACCTGCTGAGAAGCTCCTTCAGGTTTCTGCATATGATTTACCATTTATAATATTTTACTGGTTGATGGTTGCTAATAAAATAATTGCTAGTTAATAATATACATATAATATTTTATGTTTTGCTTGATCTGCCATCTCACAGAACCAGAGACCTGAGTTCCACATCCAGAAAATCTATATAGATTGTCTGCAGATGCTAAATATAAATGTATGGTATGGATTTTCTCAGGAAATTATGGATTAACCTCACATCCCAAAGGTTAGGGTCATTAGTGAAACTAAAGCTGATGCCTTGTGTACATGTGTGGTTGATTGTGACCTTGGATGGACTGGTATCCCTTTTAAGGTTGCTCTTGCCTTGCAGCTTATACTGGTGAGATATTTTCAATTCCTCCTAAATTTTAATAATTTTATTAACCAGGTCTGAGCATGAATGGATTGATATTCTATATTTTGTTTGTATCTAAAATGGGGTCCAGTGGTTAACACTGCTGCATCACAGCTCCACAGTGCCATGTTCCAATCTTGATCCAGACTTTTTCAGCATGGAAAAGTATGTTACCCTTTTTTTGCATAGATTTTCTCTTGTTATTCTATCTTTTACACTTATCCCCAAGAGATATTTGTGTGCTGGATTGATAGGAACTTATAAATTGGACCAGTGTGTGCATTTTGACTGTGCAGGGATGGTTCTTGCCTTGTGCCTGATGCTACCAATTTCTTTGCCACCTCTCTGGAGTGGCTTATATGGTTTAATGAAATGGATTGATTCATTGATTCATTGATAGGCAAGAAACCTGCAATTGATGCTACTCTTTTACCTTAGACTGTAGTTTCAGTAAGAACTTTTCAAACTCACTACTTTAGGTTTCAAGAAGTGACAAATTATTCATGGTTAAATGTAAGCATATTAAGAAAAACACCCATAGGAAAATGAACATTAAAATGTTAATTATCATTAGATTTTAGCAATCAGGCCAGATTGCAACATATTAATTTTCCCTAAGCTTCTGTTCATGTGTTAATTACAGCTTGCACACTAAGAAAACAATGATGTATTCTGACAGAGAATAAACTAAATCCAAGAAGACATGAAAAATAAACAAAGGACTGATCAGTTTCTGTTTGAATAGCATTGTTGTTACTTCAGTTACTGCCCAAAACTAATTGGATGTAGTTGCAATCCCAGCCCCAACTGGGTCTCCTTTCATTGCTCTCTACTGTGCTTCTATAGAAATTAGGGAGATGTTGAAAGAGCCTAACAGATTAATGACCTTGAATATATTATGATGGGTGACATGGTAGACAAGGGGATTGCAGACAGGAAGGGCTGGTACAGAAGAGAATGAGGATCCTACTGGGCACTAAATAAAACTGAGAATCAGGAAGAGATGACACTTGTTTTTCTGCCAATGCAGGAAAGTGAGCTCTGGCTAAGGGTGCGGGTGGCTGTCTGCCTTGAACCTGAACTGATTACCCTGGAAGAACAATATGAGAATACACCAGTAATCAAATTAGAAATTTATGAGGATAGAAAAAAAGAGACCATCTGTTTGGCACCAAATGGTATATGATCATAAGTTGGAAGTACAAACTGACAAAAAGGTGAAATGGTTTGGTAACTTTAAATGCTATGGAAAACTCAAGGGTGTGGGGATGCATTAAGGTACTATGACCTAGAGTCCTGGGCCTTTAGAGTAGTTGTGTCTAATTCTGTAGGTGACCCCTGACAGTCTCCTCAATGTCAGAGGTTTAGAAAGTGTAGAGTTGGGAGAACAATCGGGAGGAATTACTCTAATGGTAGGAGAGAAAGGTAATGACAGGAACACAGTGAAATGGAAATTGAGTCAAAAGTTAATTAATTATAAATATGAGTGTTCACCTTTGTTCAACTATACATGACGTTATATTAGTGTTGGTTTTACTTTTCATATAATTTGGGGTTCTAGACTGCTACAAGACACCCCTTTCCTAGCTGCAATGCATATAAGGAATTCTGCATTTTGAAGTGTGTGAAACTTGAGACTGAATCACAGTAAATTGAGAGTGCACTTCTGCCAACTTTCTATAGCTGGAATAATAGCTAGAAGGAAAATATAAGCAAATTATTATTATTATTATTATTATTATTATTTGTTAAACATATGACAAGTTAGCATAGAACTCAAAAAACAAAACGCAAACAATACTCTGCAGTTTCTCTGCCCCTGCTTTCACAGGAAAGTGTCCTCTCTGCCTGACTGGGTCTGTCACTCATTTGCTGACCTTTGGAGTATCTCTTTTCTGTCTCTCTCCATCTCAGCCTTGGTGTCTCTTTCTCACAGTTATGAGCCTTTGGTGCATCTGTATTCTTGACTTAAGTCACACTGAAGCTGAGGTTTGCACCCTTGATACTATGTAGCCCCTGAAGGGCAAGATCTCCATGTCTGCCTTCTCAAAGAGGCAGAACTGACCCACTCACACTACTCAGTGGCTGTCTTCTGCCTAACAATAATACTCTTAAAGGATAGCATGATCCTGGATTTCCTGCTTACAAACTGCGTGCTGCCTCCTATTGACAAGAATTTCTCATGGCCTCTTGCTCTCCACAACATTTCGTTCTCTTTCATTATAGCCTTTTAGGATAAACTCCTGAGGCTCTTCCCAGTGTGCCACTTCTTTTATTCTCATTTGTCAACTCTGAAGGTTTCACATCAGGGTTAAGATAGAGTATATTGGCATTTGGTGGCCTTCTCCCTACCCTGTGACCCCATACTTCCATGTAAATTAATTCTTCTTTTACAATGTGGGTTTTACTGCTTGGAGGTTTCCCTGGGTTCCAACCAGGGTCTTGCTACCCTAGTGAAATATATAACATTGGCAAGATTGTAACATGTTTGGCAAGACAAGCCTTTACAAACGTGTTTTCTTTGTGGTAAAGTATATTGAGAGATTAATTAATTGATTTGTGCAACAGAGACACTACAGAAACCATTCAATGAAGGATGGTAGTGCTGCATTGGTTCAACCTTGCTGAAGTCCTAAACTCATTTACAGTGGCAGGAGGGACTGACCAATGAAATAGTACAGTAGTAGTAATACTGCAACATCCAAGGTTATACCAAATATTAGGGGAGCAGTTTAAGTTTTAGATATCCTACTTGAAATATAATCTATATTAACAAAACATGGGAAGTGACAAAATGATTAAGATTGCTAATATAAATTGTGGAACTGTGGGTGCTGACACATAGGGATGCTGAGCTCATTCATTTTTAGCATTTAAC
Organism: Erpetoichthys calabaricus; assembly: GCF_900747795.2. Lineage (NCBI taxonomy): Eukaryota > Metazoa > Chordata > Cladistia > Polypteriformes > Polypteridae > Erpetoichthys > Erpetoichthys calabaricus. Next base: position 168,030,659 of record NC_041394.2, read on the forward strand.
AAGCCTTGAGACCCTGACAGTGGAGCAGCTGCTGGGCAGATTCGAAAGGAACAAATAATGGTGACTTGGGGACATCCCTTCCCTGCTATTAGGTCACGCAAAAATTCACTAGGTGACATAGAAATTGTTACTGGGAATAGTCAAGTCAAGTCAACTTTATTTATAAAGCACTTTACATACAACAGCCGCTGACCAAAGTGCTGAGGGAAATTTGCTCTGTCCTGTTCAGCCTGATAAAAGCATCAGTCTCTACTACATAAGAAAATAAGAACATAAGAAATTTGACAAATGAGAGGAGACCATTCAGTCTTTCAAGCCAGTTTGTTTAGCTAATAGCTAAGCTGCTCCAATATCTCATCCAGATTCTTCTTGAAGTCTGTCTAGGTTACTGTTTCAACTAGATGTCTCAGTAGTTAGTTCTAGGGTCCCACACCTATTTGTCTAAAGATGTGCTTCCTGGCTTAAGTTTTAAATGCACTTCCTCTTAATTTCCACTTATGTCCTTCAGTATGCATTTCACCATTAAGCTGAAAGAATGTTGCTGGATCTACTTTATCAATGTCTTTGGGGGTTTTAAATATTGTGATGGTTGGCTCCATACTCCTGTTGCCTTCAGGGATGAGCCCGGCAAAAGAGGACACACATGCAGCACCAAGGGAGAGGTGCATTAAGGTATATAAAATGTTTTTATTAAAACAATCAATTCAAGTGTCCAAAACAGTGCAGTACTCCTTCAGTCAATGCATAAATAATTCATAAAAATGGTGTAAAAGTGGAGGTTAAAAAGAAATTAATAATCCATTAAAACAAGGTTAAAATCTCATAGGAAAGATATTGTTCTTTTAAAAATCCTGGTGCATCCCCTTATCTTGGTGTCTCCTCCCCTTGTCTTGACCTTGCAGGAGAAGAAGATGCCAAACTGGCAAGCACAGCCATTCCTCTTAAACAGCAGCAAGGCTCACAATTCGAACCTTTCTAACTCATGCTGCCTTTCCTGGACATACATGGAGAGTCACCTGCACCACCTGATCATTCCAGCAGCCTGAATCGCTCAGCTGGGGCGATCCTCTACTACAGCCCCTGAACATTGGCCACTTGCTCACATGAGAGTCTCTCCTTACAACTGCCTGCCTCCCCTCTCGCTAGTTCATTCGTTCATTCATTCTTGCACCAGCTCTCTCTCCCCTCTTCCTGCCTGGTTCTTCTCTCTTCCTTTAACCTCTTTTCTTCTGTCTTTTATTTCTCTTTATCTTCCCCCTTCTGTTCCGTGCAGACTCCTTTTATTCTAACACACCTAACAAGACACAGGTGTGAACGCACCTTGCCCTTCGAGGAATTAATGAGGCACCTGACTCACAAATGCACTAACACGTGCCTTAGCAATCATCCAGGTACCCTCAGCCGTCCTCGGAGTAAAGCACATTTGCGCTTCCACCCACGCCAGATTGAAGCCTACACATTGCAGACCTGCTATACCACAAGTACCTAGATTAAGTCCCCACACAGTCTCCTCTGCTCGAGACTAAACAGGTTTAATTCTCTGAGACAGAGTAGGACAAGTGCTGGATATCCATGAGCATCATTACTCAGCAACATTCACATTTGAAATGGAATTAGACACTGAGTGGGACAAAAAATGTAGAACAGATGGTTGATACACTATATAGTTTTTCACAAACTAGTAAAATGCAGCATTCTTTTGCCTATATTTTTTCATTATGCAGCATAGAGTTGCATTGATGTGGAACCTTTACCACTGGTAAATATTTCAGTTGTGCTTGGAAGCTTGTGTGATTGCCTTCATTATTATGGGCCTCCTTAGTTGAACAATGCCGGGAAAAAGACGTAGATGTCCACTTATCAAGAGAAAAGCTAACACTGTATATAGAGATGAGTCATTCTGTGTCTAGTCAGATTTTTCACTTCATAAGTTTCATTTTAAATGCGTTACTTGTCCCATTCAAACTGCCTGCTTAAGTGAGTTATGTGCATCACTTAGCCACTAGGGTGACTCTTAAACAGCTTGCTGAGTGAGTGCAGAGAGGGTATTTATGAAGAAAAGGCTAAAAAGAATTATATTTTTTACTTTATTGACATAAATCTGAATCATGTGAATTTAAGCCTGTGTGGTCAAGTAAATCTGGTAAAATGTTGTGTAAATAAGCCAATTTAGAACAGGCTTCATTTGGAAAAAATATCTAATCCTGTTTAGTATGGTGTGGCAGAATGAAATCAAAGTAAAAAATGAAAGGACAGAGACAGAACATAAAGGCCATATCACATTAGATGATTTTTCCAGCAATTTTCATTTGCAGACTTTATTTACATAAACTTTGGGAGTCAGAGGCAGTTCTGGCATGCTCCTGTGACCCCGAGTCATGTACTCTGACATATCCAGCGACTCAGTTGGAACAGTCTGTGACTTGCCCTCACAAAACTGATTTTGTCTTAAGTTATATGTGTGGGCTCCGTGTGAGCAAGAGCGAAAAACCAAAGGGCGCTCAGCAAGAAATACAATGTGAATACTGAACACAGTTGTTTTGTAACTTGCAAACAGAACAGGCTGCTCTGTCTGGTGTTTCATGTGTAAGTGCTCCATTACAGAAAGGAATAAAGAAAAAAAAAGGGAAATAATTGTCGCATAAGTCGCTGTACTTGGAAAGTATATATAAGTACTGGCCTTTTTAGGCAGTATGCTATTTGTTGTCATTGAAAGAGGCAAGTTCATAATGCTTTGGAAATTTGAAAAGAGTTGTCACAGAGTCATCTAACTTGTCATCTCCTTTTATGATTAGTCATATAATTTGACATCCTCAGCCATGAGATCTGCAGTCATCAAGCTTGATATTCCTGCGAATTAGAAATTGCATAATGTGTCACCACCTTAAGGTGAGAGGTAAATTGTTTGTACTAAGAAAATGTCTTATTCTTCTTCTTCAAAAAAAGAAAAAATATTCCTTTGGAAAGTCCTAGGAAAGTTACAGAAATCAAGTGATATAAGAGATGAATGATGTATTTGCTGAAGGACTCGATGTTATGCTTAATTTGTAAGTACTGATTAGTATGACTTTGAAGCATCGTAGCATGCACTTTTACAGTTGAAGCATCAATGGTTAAATTATTATATCTGGACTCTGTCTACTACAACATTCTTCATATGTCATTTTTCTGAACAGTGTTCTTCCAGCTCAAGGTTTGACATGACGAGCCATTTGATTACATGTCACTCCGAAATTTCACAGTCTTCTAACGAATGTATTTGTATTACACCGCCCTTACCCCCACGTCACCCAGTGATCGAATATCATTCAGTCACACCATGCAAACTGTCACAGGGGATCACTCTTTGATTGAATTTATTTGTTTAATGCTGTGCCATGCTGCTCCCTGCAGTTTCGTGTGGGGACCACAGCCCTAAAAAATATCACTGAATTACACAGCACAAATTTTTACAGGGGACTTCTCTTAGATCTAATATTATTGAATCACAGCATGTCATCCCATGATGCTTCTCACACTTTCACGTGGGGATATCAAAAATCTTTTTACACTCCTCCTGTTGCTTTGTCATGAGCACATGAGTAAAAAAGCCATTTCAGATTGTGTCTTGTTCAAGGTATATTTTCTCCTGTCCATTGAAGGGATAGACATCATTGTGCAATATTTTTATCCCATTTCTAATTGAGGTAGAAAGGATGAGATTACACATGGGAAATAACATTGAACGGCAGCCTTGGGGAAGTTGAGATTGAAGCATGTACCATTAGAATATATATACCATGAAAATTTCTCACATGCTCGCGAAGCAGAGACGGCCACCTACAATCCAAAAGTGGATAAGAAACATTGGTTTTGTGTGGTGCATGTGACTCTGGGGGTCCTGTCCAGGGTTCTTTTCTGCATTGCACCCAGGGCTGCCTGGAAAGACATTGCCCTTACCCTCATAACCTAGCACTGGAAGAAGCTGGTATGAAAATGTATGCATTTATGTAGATTATTTCAAACAACAAAAAAATATATATATATGTTGTAGATGCCACATGGGCTGGATGGGCATCCCGGCCAGAAGAGGAGATGGTTCCCTCCAGCAGGGCATGCTCAGGGGTCCTTCACAATTAATTTATTAAAACAGGTTTTCTGCCTCTCAAATGGTCAGAAAATCCCACCAACTATGCCAGTTATGAAGAAGCCCTGGGCGTCAGCCAGCCCTAATTCCCAACATGAACACACCAAAAGTCCCAGGTTCAAATAATGATGGTTTATTCATCCAAATGTCTCCCTGTAGCACCCTGTTCCAACACCCAGTGATCCCAGCAGGGCACTGATATCGGGGGCCACTGCCATCTAGAGTGGTGGGGAGCAACATCCAACAAAGTCTTTCCTTCCCATGGGCTGTCCGTCCATCCCTTTTGGCCCTTCCTTCTGGGTCTGATCCCCTTCTCCACCCCAGCCAGGATGCCTATCTGTCTGTTATGAGACTCCCATCCGGGTAAGGAACCATTCCCTCTTCTGGCCAGGATGTCAGTCCAGCCCATGTGGCATCTACAATGTATACAATACAGTATCTGTCAAAGAGTACACAACACGTGTTTCGCCCTTATTGGGCAAAGTGTATACACACTTTTGTATCTCCTTATGGTGATCAAACCTCGGATGTCATATCGGATGTCATATACACCTAATGAGCCCCAATAAAGGCAAAGTATGTGTCATGAACTATTTGTATTATTTGGGGATACAGATTCTGGGGATCTGTAGGGGAAGGAGACACAGTCTTTTGCGACTATTCTCTTTTGCTGCAATATACGGGGTATATTCCAACACATTTTTTGTCTTTGTTTTCTTGTATTTACTATATATATATATATAGTATAGAAAGGACGAGCCATAAAAGAATCCGACACTGTAATAGCATCTCCAGCTGCTCGCCCAAACGAACGTGCCACTTCTGCATTCCTTAGTCACATCTCGTCCCTTCCCAATGACATCATAACCTTCCTAGGATTCCCTGCTGTTCCGGACATCTTTTTCGCCATCCCCTCCTCCATAAATACAAAATCTTTCCACCTAAAGACTGTCTTGTTTCTATGTTTTTACAGTTGCCTGAAACAAACGTGCCAGACCAATTTCCTGAATCTACAGTATATGGGGATGGTTCCCCAACCCTTTGACTGTGTTATCATGTGCGTCTTTTACAGTGGCGTAGTCGGCAGGATAGTTTCCGAAGAATGGACCTCACAACGGTGTTAACCACCATTATGAATGAGCTACAGACTCTGAAGACAGAGATGGCGACCACCCAGACGGAGCTCGCCGAAACCAAAATCTGACTAGCAGGAGATGAGGTGGTTGAACCGCAGCTGGTATGGCCTCCACCGTCCCAGATGGTAGCCATGACCAACTCAGACAACATCGAATGGTTGAATTAGGCTGACATACTGGCGCCTTACTTGAAGGGTGACGCATAGCGGGCCTATCATGATCTTCCTGAGGAGGATGCTGCCAATTACAACCTCCTGCAGGCCGAAATTTATAAGCACTACGGTGTAACCTCCGGACAGCAGGCGAGGGTGTGGTGTGAGAGGAAGTTCTACCCTGAGCCTTTGAGTACTGGGGCAAACTGGACTGCTGGCTATGGCCTGACCTTAATAATCTGCGGCATATTGTCGAACAAGTGGCCTGTAAGGGCCTAGTCCATGCATTGCCTGATTACCTCGCCCAGCAGGTCCAGAGACATTCATTTAAGGACATGGGTGGCCTGCTGGAGGTCTTAGATCGCCAGCTGATGGTCATCCGACTCAGGAGGTAGGAGCGGTCCACTAGCGGAGCACGACAGGGACGTGTTGATAACCCCGAGCCTACTTGTCACGCCGCCGAAGCTCCTGGAAGACACAAAGAGAAAGGTCCCAGTCTCCCCCGCTGTTTCAAATGTGTGGAGCTGGGACATATCCTGTCCACTTGCCCTCTACACCTGGAGCCGATGGACTGCACCTAGCTGACAGGGGAAAGGTACTGTGCACTAGTGAATCCTCTGTCTGTTCCAAATACAGGAGTAGTTTTGGTGAACGGACATTGGGTGTTGGCCTTGCTCGATTCCAGGAGTAACATCTCCATTGTTGCTCACCGTTTTGTCTTATCATGACAGTGGTTGGCTCAGAGAACCAGTGTAAGGTGTGTTCATGTGGAGACCGTGTGGTACAAATCTGCCAAATGTTTTATAACCTGGGAGGGTGAACCCACACAGTTGGTAGTGGCGGTTTAACTCAAACCTCCCTATCCAGTTATATTGTGGCAGGACTGGTTGGAAAATAACTGCGGTAAGCGGTACACCCCTCCTGTTTCTGAATCAGGTCTACTGTCCCAGCGGCCCTCATGCCATGTTGCCCGGCCATTAGTGATGATGTTGCCACCTTGGGGACGGTCTTCCCCACGCTGGACCTTGACGGGGGGGACTCACCTCTCAGGGTTGACGTTGATCCCTTAAGTCACTGGGTAACTGCATACTGTACATATTCTGTACATCTTCTGTTGATCATCTGCTACACCACATGGCTGAGTTTCTTGTCATCAGCCTTTCCTGTTTGAATTTCTGCAGAAGTGCTTGGAAAGCATGTCTATAGAAACACCTGTCTGCTACGTTTGTGCTTGGGAAATGCCTGGTACAAGATGAGCACCATTTATATATATATTTTAATGTGAAACTGCCATAACTTCTGCAAGATCACCTTTTTAGTACTGTTTAATCCTCATCCAGTTTTCTCCGTCTACATGGCTCTTTTCTGTTTTAGTTTACATTTTGGCTCATAATATATATTGTGAACACTAGAGGGCACTGTCACTCCTCTAACAAAAATAAACAGACACTGATGACACAAGTTAAAAGCACCAAGGATTTGTTTGTTTTAAATTCTTCACAGTGCTCTTCAGTCACCACAGTCACAGGTAAAGCATTTTAAACCACACAAATGTCTCCTTTTCTTTTTCTGTTCTCCTCTGTACCTCCCGGCAAGCTTTGTCCACCTCCTCCCGACTCTGACTCATGGGCTTGGGTTCACAGCAGTCCTTTATATACTGTCCAACCCTGAATAATAACCCAGATAATGTATGTCTCCTCTGTTTCATCCACAGCACTCCCTGGCACCACCCACTGTGCCCAACAGGACTGAGATACAGAACCCCAAGTCCTGTGGTGCCCTGAATCTGGGCACCACTGTAAAACAGAGAAGCTGCCCTCTAGTACCTTGGGGGAGGCAGTACCCTAAAAAAGCTGCCTCCCCCCATCCTTCCATATCCGGGACGTCCCAAGCGGGTTGAGCTGCTGGTCGTTTGTTACAATATATGTATCATTGATCACTGGCACCTGCATTACTTGTATAATGATGCACTAGGCAATTAACCACATCGATAGCAACTTTTTTATCTGAGGTTCATCATTGTATGTGTTATTCTGTGACAATATACGAAAATGTCACAGTAATATTTTAGTGTTTGGAAGTCAAAACTACTTTTTTTTACTGTAAAAAATTGACTCCTTGTGTGTATACAGTACCTATATAATATATCAAGTATAAATTGTCCAGTTCAATTAAAAGTAACATTGTGCATATTTTACCACTATTGTTGCTGATGCATTTATATAATTGTCTATTTTTAATTTTTATGTTAATAGTAATTGCCCACAAGTTTATAGTCACATTTATTTTTAAGCTGCTGTCCTTCAAAGCTGCCTGACTTCAAGTGCCACAGATCAAGAAACAGACCACTGTGTGAACCCATGGCACCAGGTAGGGGGGAATCAAGTCAGGTAGTGCCATGTATGCATTTCTTGAAGTGGACATTATACTGGACACTTAACTCATGTTAAAACTGTTCTTAAATGTCTCCTTCTGATTTTTATATGACTCTTGTTTTTTAAGATACTTAATTTTAAGTAATATATGTTTTTTTGACATAACCTGAAAATGTCAATGACTAGACTTCGGGCAAAATTTTAGAAACAGTACCTATCAGTCTTTGTTTGAGAAGATATTTTATTTAGAGTTTTTAAGTGTCTTTAAAAAGTCATGTCATAGTCAAGTATAATTTTGCTTGACTATGACATCTTTAAATGTAATTTTAATGTATTCTACCTTTTATGTGATAACCTTTGTATATATTTTGGTTTCTCACAATGTCATTTCTGTTATTTGATTTGAATGTTAAGATAAAAAATTTGTTTAACAAATGGTTACATCTGATCCTTGTTCTTCTTTTAGAAAGTCTTCGCTTGACATGTTGTGCGATTACAATAAAATCAATAAAAAAAAAAAAAGTTTAGTATAGTGATTTTTCAGGATGTTTTGGTTTGGCTGTGTCCCAGCCCAAATCATACTTCAAATAGGTGTTATGAAAATTGAAATATAGTTGTGCTCTGGCTCAAATCTTACTTCATATATGGCCTTATCATGGTTGTGCTCTGATCCAGTTGTGCTTCACACAATTGTGGCTGTGCTGTGGCCAAATTCTTGCCCATAGCATAATTGAGATAGGATGTTCTTTAGGGCTAATTTGTGACTGTGTTTTGGATGCCAGATATTGATGAGTTTGTAGCAGTCATTCCATAGCAGTAGGTGGGCCAAATGAAAGTGGTGAGCATGGGCCAGCAGTGGGCAATTTTTCATTTGCTATTTGAGATCTGAGCCAAGTACACATTAGAACAGATTTTGCCTGACTAGCCAGCTGATAAAGTACACCATTTTCCTCAAGCCAGACCTTAATTAGTCAGTCTAGTTGTGGCTGTACTCAGTCCGAGTCTGTATGGAATGAATGGTCAGCTCTGGTCTGAGTGAGATATTCAGGCCAGAAGTAGCAGCTGATCACTCCACAAAACTGCTTGCACCGCATCAGATTCAGCCTGCTAATATTTTATACTTCAAACCTGAATTGCACCACTTCTGTTTCAGCTAGCATAATAAAATTTGTCATCATCTGGGCAGATTTCTCTGTTCCCAGTCCAAATTAGTCAGCCTAGCATTGGCTGTAGATATCGGGCCAAGTCTATTTGGAAGTTTTGTCTCTGGCTCGAGCCATTCTAGCCATTCGTGCCCAGAAATGGCACCTGATTACTCCCCAAAGTTTCCGGCACCACACCAGAATCTGCCTGTTAATATTTTATACTTCACGCCAGAGCTGTGCCAATTCTATACACTGATCAATTATGTAAACCTCTTTAAATATTATAAACATGAAAATACAACATATTGAAAAATACTCTGTGCAATATTTGTTTGTGTGCAATTTTCATTCCATACAGCGTTGCAGTTATAATAACACATTCCTATTGTAACACTTTTTTTTTCAGGCACTTTTTCCTTGTGCACATAATAGGGGATATAGAGTAATAGTCTATGAATCTCTGCTGACTGACAGTGGGACTTATGGGAACTGTAAAGAAGAGCTTTGACTGCAAGTCAGACTTAAAGCAGTTACTGTATTCACCCATTTTTAAATTTCCCAAGATTTCAGTGAATTCTTTATCTTGAACGATCATGGCATGAAAAGTTACAAAAAATGTGTTTCTTGGACTTATGTTTATCTATAGAGTTAAAATATTATATGTATTTATTATTTTGTTAACAGGTAACAACTATGATAAATAACGAGTAAAGTGGAATATAATATTTGAATGAAAAAATACACATATTCAGTCATTTATAAATGTTTTCAGATAATAGACAAGAACTTGTGGAAATAATGAAAAAAGTGCTGCAAAGGCATAATTTGGAGGATATTTTAGAAACCATGCACTTAAAGAAAATTGGAACAGGCCACAGACTCAAGAAGCTAAAATTATTCTCCAAGTCTGGAGGAAAAAGTTAGTATACATTTAAATTACATCATATTTTATAAATATTCTACTTTAATGTTTGAGTTAACTCTTTCTTGTTAATAGCAAGAGCCACCAGGGACAGTTACTCCATTGGGGTGGAGTGGTGGCTCTGAGGCTAAGGATCTGTGCTGGTATACTGAAGGTTGCCGGTTCAAATCCCCATCACTGCCAAAAGAGATCCTAATCTGCTGGCCCCTTGAGCAAGACCTGTAATTGCTTCAGGGGCACTGTACAATAGCTGACCTTCTAACCCCAAGGGGTATGCAAAAACTAACAAATTCCTAATACAAGAAATTGTATAAGGCGAAAGAAAGATGATTTCTGAATCTTGCAAAAGAACAAGCAGAAATAATATCCTCACATTTTGGAAAATCTGAAGCAAAACCAAGATGACTGATTACAATTCAAGGTCCATTGAATGTGAAGACACCGAAAAATCTTCTGCAAAGAAATTCCCCCTGTGAGAACCACCAAATGAACATGAAGAAAACGTGACACTATACATTCTTTTTTATACATTGGAATAAAAGTTATAATAAATAAGGTAATAACACAAGAAAGAAAAAAAAGTTGTATTATGTAGTTTCACAGTATTGTGGCTCAATTAGCCATATTCTACAATACTGGGATCATAGCTTGTTTGCATTTGATTGTGCCTTTATACCAGCTAACCTAGAAATTTTAGTTCACCATACTAACTGATATTATTACCCACATAACCTGGAACTGCTGCTATTTAAATCATTGGTATTTTGTTTCTTGGCATTTTCTTCTTCGGCTTTTCACCATTGTAGTTTTTCATGTCTGCTAAAGTGTCTTTTATTTGTCAGCATCTTTAAATGACTCACTGTTGCATGCTTTCTAGCCCTTATATATTTAATTATATGCTATTCTTTTATGAAAGAAAGAAAAATAATTCATAGAATGACACCAGTCCTGAAATTTGATCTTTTGTTCATTAAACTGTAATTCAGCAATCATCTGTGCACTTTATTTTCCTCACAGATCTCCACCTCGCAGTGCCAGATGACCTTTCTGAATTCTCACACAGACACAACACAATGGCATACAAGAACTGAAGTAAGCACTTGGAATAGTCACGTCTTATGGGTGTCACTGGAATGTGCCACCTACTTCTGAATATGTATATTCTGACTGAGACCTTAATTGGGATTTGCTATACTATTTTCTTTGTATAAACTTTAATAAACATTCCCTTAAGAAGTGTACCACTAATAGTGAATGAATAGATTTGTATTAACTTCTAATGACATTTAATAATGGACGCCACATGTTTCAACAGAGATTAACTTTCAGTTAGCATTTGTTAATTACAAACTTTTTTCAACTCTTATAACCTATGTTGTCCTACAGTCTGCATAATAGATGCTGTAGAATTAAAAATGTAAACAACTTTATAAAGCAAAGGTTTGAAAAAGTTTTTGACTGTCCATATCATTGAATGGCTACTTTGGATTTTCTTCTTTCAGCTGCTCCCATTAGGAATTTCCACAGTGGATGATCTTGTTCCATTATCTTTCTGCCCTCATCATCTTGCTCTGTTACACTCATCACCTGCATGTCCTCTCTCACCACATCCATAAATCTTCTCTTAGGCCTTCCTCTTTTCCTCTTACCTGGCAGCTCTAACCTTAGCATTCTTCTCCCAATTTACCCAGCATCTCTCCTCTGTACATGTCCAAACCAATGCAATCTCGCCTCTCTGACTTGGTCTCCAAACCATCCAACTTGAGCTGACCCTCTAATGTACTAATTTCCAATTCTTTCCATCCTCGTCACACCCAATGCAAATTTTAACTTCTTTAACTCTGCCACCTCCAGCTCTGTCTCCTGTTTTTTGGTAAGTGCCAACATCTCCAACCCATATAACATAGCTGGTCTCACTAGCATCCTGTAGACCTTCCCTTTCACTCTTGCTGACACCCATCTGTCACAAATCACTCCTGACACTCTTCTCCACCCATTCCACCCTGCCTGCACTCTCTTTTTCACCTCTTTTCCACAATCCCAGTTACTCTGTACTGTTGATCCCAAGTATTTAAACTTATCCACCTTCGCCAACTCTACTCCCTGCATCCTCACCATTCCACTGACCTCCCACTCCTTCACATACATGTATTCTTTCTTGTTCCTACTGACCTTCATTCCTCTCCTGTCTAATCTCATTTGTTAACCTGTACATCACCATTGCAAATGAGAAAGGGCTCAGAGCCCTCCACATCGAATGCATCCATCTTTCCTACCACAGATCTCTCCACTGTCACACTTCCCTCATGCACATCCTGTACATCTCTAACATACTTCTCTGCCACTCCCACAGCTCCTCTCACCCTGTCATATGCTTTCTGCAGGTCCACAGAGACACAATGCAACTCCTTCTGGCCTTCTCTATACTTCTCCATCAACATCCTCAGAGCAAACATCGCATCTGTGGTGCTCTTTCCTGGTATGAAACCATACTGCTGCTCACTAATCATCCCTTCTTAACTTAGCTTCCACTACTCTTTTCCATAACTTCATGCTGTGGCTCATCAGTTTTATCCCCCTATAGTTACTACAGCTCTGCATGTCCCCCTTATTCTTAAAAATCAGTACCAGTACACTTCTTCTCCACTCCTCAGGCATCCACTCACTTTCCGAGATGTTGGTGAAGGGAACAGAAGAGACGAGGAGGAAATGAGTAGGTATGGTGTCAAGGAGAGGAATGACAAAGGTCAGATGATAGTGATTTTTCGAAAAGGATGGATATGGCTGTAGTGAATATGTATTTTAATAAGAGGGAGGAACATAGGGTGATGTTCAAGAGTGGAGGAAGATGTATGCAGGAAGATTATATCCTGTGCAGGAGGGTCAATCTGATGGAGACTGAAGACTGTAAAGTGGTGGCAGAGGAAAGTGTAGTTAGGCAGCATAGGATGGCGGTCTGTAGGAAGAAGTTGTAGATCAAGAAGAGGAGGAGAGTGAGGGCAGAGCCAAGGATTAAATGGTGGAAGTTGAAAAAGGAAGACTGCAAGGTTGAGTTCAGGGAGGAGGTAAGACAGGCACTGGTTGGCAGTGAAGAGTTACCAGACAGCTGGGTAACTACAGCAGAAAGATACACTTTCTTCTCTTCTCTTAAACCTTTGTGCAATATTTGCTAGATGTGTAGCATTTGAATGGTACATCAGTAGTGGTGATTTCAGTTATATAGACAGAACCGTGGTAAAGGTTCTAAATGAAACTGCAGGTAACCAACAAATATCTGTCATGGTCTATATTACAGACTGTACCGTATTATTAGTTTAGATGGTACCATGGCATATTTACCTTTGATACATATTTCAAAATCCCATCGTATGGTCATACTATGCTAAAATTACCTATTTGTGCCATGTTATAGCGGTACCATGGTACATTTACATGTTTCAAAATCCAGTGTTGCATATATAATGCATTACCATAGGCCTTTTTTTGATGGGGGACACTCAGCAAAGACCCTACTGCAAATAAATGCTGATGTTATACATTTACAAAACTGAAGTCAATTGTTTTGTGTCTATAGTTATATGTGACTTTGTCAGAATTTTATTAGTTGGTTTTTGCCATCTAGCTGAAAAATACACTGGTGCTTAAAATGAGACTTCTGTGGAGATCCAAAGCCATTTCTTTCTTGCACTCCATTGTTTTAATGTTGTTTAAAATTAATTTAATTGTTATTGACTAACTGACTATTATGCAGTGGTGTACCGTGCATTTCACACCTAGGCATTCAGTAGTGCTCCATCTGAATCAACTCGCCCCTCAAAAGCTAATTTATGGTTATAAAAACCATCTTAATATGCAGAAATACAGTATAAAGAGCCGTTGCATCGCAGATAGATAACTCCTGTAGCCACAATAAATGCCTTTATTGAATAGACAAACCAGGGGTGAACAAGTTCCTTTCTACTGCAGCTACAGCCCGCGACACACATAAAAAACATCAATAATAACTCATAAACTTGCAATATTATTTAGGAAAATCGCAACATTTTACTCACCAAAAATTCGAATTATTTGTAAACAAAATCCATCCTCCTCTCTTTCCTCAAAAACAGTTCAATTACTCTGTTGTACAGATTATCCGTGCGCTTCAGTTCCATCACAAAGTCCCTTTCTATCGCCATCGATGCTAATGCTGAAAGTCGAACCTGCCCTGTTGTATTTCTGGCATAAGTTTTAATTCGCTTTAGGGCTGAAAATGTCCGCTCAACAGAAGCAGTGGACACGGGAATGGTCACCGCCAAACATACCAATGTGTGCAGCTGCCCCATGATGCTCTCATTCAGGTTTTTCTATTACACCATCCTATCCAATCAACGGGTCTGAATATGGTGACGTTGCTGTACACCTGCTAGAGGGCCCTAGTGAAACCAACTCAAAATCTGATTGGTTGAAGCAACAGTTTAATCGACATTTATTTTGTGTTAGAGGGCCTGCAGAACAGATTGTGTAGGACTCCGGGCAGACTTCTTTGACTTTGACCCTGCCTGGCAACAAATGATGGCTGAAATGTGATTGGTTAAATGCTTTAATACGAAAATACGTGTCTGGAAGCAGCACAACCATCGGAAAAGCTATGAAAGGAAGCGGACAGACTATTTGGAATTATTTAATAAGTATTCATGGACAAAATATAATTAACATCAGTTTGTGATTCAGATATTTTTTTAGGCCAGCAGAGAAGGCCTTGCAGGCCCTGACGGCCCGCCACTGCTATTATGATATAATATGTTTTATGAGTTATGTAAGGGAAAGGTAAGGGTAAACATGGGATTATATTCCAAATAGATTTGTTCAAGTGTTACAAATACATTTGGGCCTACAGATTAGGATCTCACTCAGCGAAATCTGCCCAATTGAGGCATGAGTGTACTATGCTAGCTGGAATGGACCTGGCGAAATTCTGGCTTGAAGTATAAAATATTAGCATGTGGATTCTGGCACAGTGCAGGCCATTTTGGTGAGTGATTGGCTGACATTTCTGACCCGAATAACTTGTGTCAGAGCTGACATTTCAGTTCATACAGACTGGCAGACACATCTGGACCAATTGATTTGGATCTGGCTCAAGGGAATCGGCGTGGATGCACTTGAATGTATTTTGCTTGCTGGGTTTCCACTTCAACTATACATTTTAGTAATTTGTTCCAAATTCGCATGATCCTTTGTGAGAAGGTTTCCTGTTTGCCATCTGAAATGCATTTCCTTTTAAAGGATAAGTTCAATATTTGTCAAGTGGAAGATATTTGTTCATAATCATTTTTGCCACATAATTGTGTATTTAATGATGTCTTTGACTTCTACATTGCATATGGATTGTCTGCTTTCAGTGTGCTACCATGATGCAATGGTTTATAATCCTTCCTTCAATCCTTCTTGGACCTGGACTTGGACTTAACATACCAGTGTAGGTATGTTTTGTGAGTGTGCTATGAAATGGACATGTGTTGCTTTCAGCACTGCACAGACCTGAAACAGAAGTACAAATTAAAGGTGATAGACAGATTTTTTTTTATTAAGCTTAAAAATATGGCATGACAAATTAAACAGGATAGACAGTTTTTTGATCATGCAAATTTTTGTAATAGAAAAATGCATATACTGTATATGTATAAAGTAGCATTTTAAGTTTTTCACATCTCAGTGTGCTTGGACAAAATTTATTTTATTTCTCTGGCACCTATTCATGTGTACCTCTCTTTTTTGTATGGGTTTGTTTCTTTAGTTATCCAACACTACAGTTAGATTGATTAGTGATTCAATATTGGCCTGGTGTCAGTGTGTGGGTGTTTCCATTAATGTGCCCTGTTGCATGCTGAAATCTTGTCCATGTTTGTCTCCTGTGTTGGATTCTTGCACTTACATACTGTAAGAAGACCCCTGAGATGAGAGAACTTATAAATTATGAAAGAAATGGAACAATATCCTGGGGCCTCATGTATAAATGGTGCGTACGCACAAAAATGTTGCGTAAGCCCGTTTCCATGCTCAAATCGTGATGTATAAAACCTAAACTTGGCATAAAGCCACGCACATTTTCATGGTAGCTAAATGCTTGGCGTATGCAAGTTCTCTGCTCAGTTTTGCAAACTAGCAGTACCCAGCGTCAAAGCAGTGCTATTCCTCCAGTGTGGTTTCCCTTTCTTTTTTAGATACACATCCCTGACGCAGCTTTATAAATACACTGGAAATTAACCGTATATTGATTATTAGTTTAATGCATCTGATTGTAATTAACCTGTAACAATATAATGGTCCACAGAATGATCAAACTATTCTAAATACCATAGCTGCTTTAGCGTTGTTACTCTCACTGCACCTTCTTCTTCTTCTTTCAGCTGCTCACATTAGGGGTTGCCACAGCAGATCATCTTTTTCCATATTACTCTCACTGCACCACTCAAAGTATTTATATCACTGTATCTGAGTGGGGAATCACAGCTCTACAGCAGCTGATTGGAAAGAGAATTATCGGTATACAGCATCAAGCAGACGCTGCCTCAGCCATGCTGTCTATTGAACTGCTCTCATATGGCAAATGCTTCAGAGCCTTTCCTCACGGTTCAGAAACAGTTTTATCCCAAGAACTATAAATGCACTCAAGCAGTCCATCAAGTGCTCCTTGTAGAATGCTTTATACTTATAAGTACAATTACTTCACTGTAAACTTGCGATAGTTATAATATTGCACAACCTGAGCCACTTTATAAAGCATGTATTTACATATGATGACGATATCATTTTTAAGATGAAATGCAGCAAAATATGTTTATTATATTATACAGATAAAACTTTAACTTCATTTAAATAATATACAGTATATTGTTAATAATTAAACATGTGAGGACACGGTGGCACTCCATTAATTGTTCCTGCCTCGTGCTGTATTCTTGGTGGCACGACACTGGAAGGATAGATGGATAGAATAATTAAACATGTACTACGAAGATATTTCAATGTTCCTTAAAAGTTTTGAAGAATCGATGTTCTAAGCTTACAGATGGCTTAACGTCTGTTACACAGCTGATTGTGTGGCGATTGGGTGTTTGGAGAAAGAAAAGTAAGGACAGGAATTGGAAAGTTACAATAATGCTGCAATAAATTATTTCATCGAAGGTCGCGCACAGCGCAGCAAGCATCTTGCGTGAGACATTAATAATCACTGCGCCACCATGCTCCCATGTTTAATAACATGCTTTAACTTCTATTATCATGAAAATGATATCACATATACATCTCAGTATTTTAATTATTCAGAGAGCTGTAATATCACAAATGTAATGGATTCAGTGTCCTGTCGGAGGAAGAGAAATCCCATTTAAGAAGCACGTAGTGATTCACACACAGAGCACATAGAAGATCAAATTCGAAACAAAGCATTTAACATGCTACTTCAATTACGGTGGTATTTGAGAAACTAGTAAATTAAATTATTTTAAGATGAAGATTATGATGTTCTACTTTAATGACAAAATAAACTACGTGATTAAAGTGGAAATTTCGAGATTAAAGTTGACATTTCATGCTCTTTTCCCACTGTGTGCCTATCTTTTTTTCTCTGTACCCTAATAAGCTTTCATATGACACTCAGACGGTGGGCTATGACTCGCCTTTTCACGGTGACTTTGATATCTGACAACTTCTTTTTTATTTCAGGCACTGTGCGACTTTGTAAACTTGAGCTTTCGAGTTTCTCTGACACTCTATGTCACTCGATCAACTTCCTTTTATTGTTTATACCACTGTTTAAACCAACAAATATTATGTTTTTCCTTGCCTACACTTGGTATTCGCTGAAATTCTTCTATTTTCCCACGTGCTTTTGCCATTGCCTTTTCACAGAACGCTGAGCTTAAGGGCTATTTATATTGATTTGCATGTGCAAAGAGGCATAATTCTGGGAGGAGTTTGTGTGGGGCAGCAGGAGTGTGCACGTGCATTACTTTCACGCTGACCAGGATTTACGGAGTGGAAGAACGTGGAAGTTGGTGAACGCATAGATTTATGCATCTGGATTTTTTGTGTGTATGCACATTTCTGCTTTTGTCCTCACGCCATGTTTTAGTGTGACTTCTATGCACGCCATTATGCATGAGGCCCCTGGTCTTAATCACTTGAGAACCTGCTTGTAAGACCAACTTGAGACCAGTTCTGAAGTCTAAATGAAAATCTTGAGCTCTAGGAGACTATGGCTGGAGCAGTGTACTGAGAGAATATCAGCTTCTGAAGTTATAGTTGGAACACTCATAACAGTGACATTGACATTCAGAATAAAATATAGCTTAACACCTCATGAATAGACAATGTAATCAATGACCAAGTCTTTTCTTTATACAAGGATATTGTATATAGATAGCATTATTAATAGATGTTTTATACTGTCAATCATAAGTGTACCAGAGAAAAAATGTAATTTATAAGATAAGGGATAATGAAATATTAAGAAGAGCCTGAAAACATCTGAGTAATAAGGTGAATGAACATACATCAGACTCAGAGCAATAAGAACTAACAGAACTTTACAGAGTCAGTGTCAGTATACTACGTAGAAATAAATTCACTTAGAAAAAAAAACTGTGCAAATTGTGTTTTAGGGCTCTTGTGAATACTAGGATTCATTTCATCTAATGGAAGATTTCCAGTAAATAAGAAGGCAAAAACAGGAGTGCTTTCTGTCATTTCCTTACTACTATTTGGATAGTTGATCAGTTAATGTAAGAAAATTTAATTTGTCTCACCATTTAAATAACACTAGTTATTATGATATGTAGAAATCAGTAGCTTACTTAGGTAATTTACATTTAAAGTTGCTTCTATATACAGTCAAATGAAAAAGTTTGGGAACCCCTCTTAATTCTTTGGATTTTTGTTTATCATTGGCTGAGCTTCCAAAGTAGCAACTTCCTTTTAATCTATGGCATGCCTTATGGAAACAGTAGTATTTCAGCAGTGACATTAATTTATTGGATTAACAGAAAATATGCAATATACATTATAACAAAATTAGACAGGTGCATAAATGTGGGCACCCCAACAGAGATACTACATCAATACTTAATTGATCCTCCTTTTGCAAATATAACAGCCTCTAGACGCCTCCTATAGCCTTTGATGAGTGTCTGGATTCTGGATGGAGGTATTTTTGACTATTCTTCCATACAAAATCTCTCCAGTTCTGTTAAATTTGATGGTTGCCAAGCATAGACAGTCTGCTTCAAATCATCCCATAGATTTTCGATGATATTCAAGTCAGGGGACTGTGACGGCCATTCCAGAACATTGTACTTCTCCCTCTGCATGAATGCCTTTGTAGATTTCAAACTGTGTTTTGGGTCATTGTCTTGTTGGAATATCCAACCCCTGTGTAACTTCAACTTTGTGACTAATACTTGAACACTATCCTGAAGTATTTGTTGGTATTGGATTGAATTCATCCGACCCTTGACTTTAACAAGGGCCCCAGTCCCTGAACTAGCCACACAACCCCACAGCATGATGGAACCTCCACCAAATTTGACAGTAGGTAGCAGGTGTTTTTCTTGGAATGCAGTGTTGTTCTTCCACCATGCAAAGCGCTTTTTGTTATCACCAAATAACTCAATTTTTGACTCATCAGTCCAAAGCATTTTGTTCCAAAATTTATCTGACTTGTCTAAATGAGCATTTGCACACAACAAGCGACTCTGTTTGTGGTGTGAGCGCAGAAAGGGCTTCTTTCTTATCAACATGCCATACAGAGGTTCTTTGTGCAAATTGCGATGAATTGTAGAATGATATACAGATACACCATCTGCAGCAAGATGTTCTTGCAGGTCTTTGGAGGTGATCTGTGGGTTGTCTGTAACCATTCTCACAATCCTGTGCATATGCCACTCCTGTATTTTTCTTGGCCTGCCAGACCTGGGTTTAACAGCAACTGTGCCTGTGGCCTTCCATTTCCTGATTACATTCCTTACAGTTGAAACTGACAGTTTAAACCTCTGAGGTAGCTTTTTGTAGCCTTCCCCTAAACCATGATACTGAACAATCTTTTTTTTTTGAGATCTTTTGAGAGATGTTTTGAGGATCCCATGCTGTCACTCTTCAGAGGAGAGTCAAAGGGAAGCACAGCTAGCAATTGACCACCTTAAATACCTTTTCTCATGATTGGACACACCTGTCTATGAAGTTCAAGGCTTAATGAGCTAATCCAACCAATTTGGTGTTGCAAGTAATCAGTATTGAGCAGTTACAAGCATTCATATTAGCAAAATTACAAGGGTACCCAAATTTTTGCACAGCCAGTTTTTTACATTTTATTTAATTTCATACAACTAAATACTGCTTCACTAAAAATCTTTGTTCGGAAAACACCCCAGTACTCAGATGTTCCTAGGAAATGAAAGACATACCACTGTTATGTTTTTTGTTGAAAGTAGAGTAAATTATTATGCAGGCTGAGAGGGGTTCCCAAACTTTTTCATATGACTGTATAACAGAAAACATTAATGTGAAGATGTTTTAAGGACTGGTTGCTGTCAACATAAAGTAAACCCGATGTGTAATCATATATTGTTATTAATAGTAGGCATATTAGAGAAATACACTTGGGCATCCTTTACATCAATTATGTACATTATCACACACTGTGCACACGGATCAGAAGATCATAATGAATGTGTAGTGTCATGTTTTATACAAACTTGTCACAGAGGGAATTCAATAAAAATTGCAACATCTCTAAACGATAATATACAAAGAAATGCACACTTATAACAAGTTATTCTTAAAAATGCACTACTAAAACAAGCATGTGATAGCTGCCATGAATTGGCTACAACTTTTAGCACCCTAAATAAATGAGAATTTTCTGAAATTACATGTGCAAACAAAAGAGCATGGTCCTCTGCATTTTGATGTAAAAGTATTCTACATGATGGCAAATATAAAATTAAACTGATGTCTAACTTGAAATAACTAAAGGAAGTTGCAGATGTGTTTTTCCTCTTGCTACATGATGTGCTTATGCTCATTTCATTTCAATCAGTAGTGTTGATGTTTTGATTTTCTGAATTTTTTTGTTGTTTTTTAAAATCTTTGGTTCTTTGTTTCCAGATAGAACATGGCTTAATGATGCCAATATCATAACATCATTGTGAATTTCCCCTTGGGATTAATAAAGTATCTATCTATCTATCTATCTATCTATCTATCTATCTATCTATCTATCTATCTATCTATCTATCTATCTATCTATCTATCTATCTATCTATCTATCTATCTATCTATCTATCTATCTATCTATCTATCTATCTATCTATCTATCTATCTATCTATCTATCTATCTATCTATCTATCACAGACTTGGGTCCCAAAATGAATTAACTAGATTCTGTAAAAGGTTGCATACATGGATACAAGTATTTGTGAGAGCACCTGAAATACTTTTCTGGGCAGTAGATGCACATCCTTGAGATGTAGGACAAATTCCTGAATGCCCAGAGAAGACCTACACAGATAAAAGTACACAGACTCCACATAAGAAAGTGATGAGGTTGGGATATGAAAGTACAAGTTTGAAGCTATAAGGCTGCAGCTTTGACATTATGACACTAAGCGTGCTGTATTTAAGTGAGTTTGACTTATCTTTTGGATGATCTGGTCATTATGGTGCCCTATAACTGTGTATTTTTGTACCTTTCAGCTGTCAGGCATGTGCTTCAATCTGTTGATCCAGCTAAATCTTCACTGGATAATAAGAAAGTCATGAAGCTATTAAGAAAGGGCATTCTAATAAAAATTATATGGGTGTCTTTTATGTAATTTCTAAAGGAAGAAGTGATCTTAGAATTAGGTATAAAAACATTTTTGGCAATGTGTAAAGAGAATGACATTAGAGGGAGCAGAAAAAAAAAATCAGAGAGAGACAGGAGGAGGAAAGGTAGCCAGATGAAGAAGACTATACATAAAGAGTGCCATTTAGAACCCTAAGGGTGTCTGGCAAAGGAAAAGCAGGCCACATTCCATCCATCCTTCAATAATTAGTATTCCCTTCAGCAGTGACAGGGAGGTTCACACAAGGGATGTTATGTGCTTGATTATTTTTTGTATTTGCTTAAAGGAGTGTAAACAAGACCTGCAATTAAAAAAACAGTAGAATTCACAAATAAAGCAGGTATTCAAATCTAGATAATTTTATGGACAAAAACAGATCAGTTCTTTTTTTTTGGTTCTTTCATCATTGATTAAAATGACAGTATTATAAACATGAGGACTGAAGCAATACATCTCTGCTAGTTCTGTTGTAACACAATTTTTGAGCAATTAATAGTACTAAGACATACACTAATACTCTGCCTTCCCAGTCTCCAGTGGCTCAGTGTGTTTCCCAGGTTGCACCAATGAAGTGATTCCTGCCTGATTTCACAGCAACAAAGGAGTTAGTGTGTGAAATGCATGGTTTTGTGAAACTGAGAGAGTGTTGTAAACAAGATCTTTAAAGCAAAATCCATGAGAATACACAGATTGTCATCTTTAAAGTAAATAAATGTTCAGTATAATTATTTTTGTTAATTATTTATGTAGTTTTAATTTATTTATGTAGAGTCTTCCACAAAAGAATAGCATAGAAATAAACTAATAATAATGATATATAGCAAACCAAATAGGCAAATACATTACATTTCTTAATCTGAATATATAAAGTCAGTGTTTATAAAATAGATTATGAAGGTATGAAGTCAGAAATTGAATATGTAAAGTCAAATTATATATATATATATATATATATATATATATATATATATATATATATATATATATATATATATATATATATATATATATATATATATATATATATATATATATATATATATATATATATATATATAGGGTGGCACGGTGGCGCAGTGGTAGCGCTGCTGCCTCGCAGTTAGGAGACCCGGGTTCGCTTCCCGGGTCCACCCTGCGTGGAGTTTGCATGTTCTCCCCGTGTCTGCGTGGGTTTCCTCCGGGCGCTCCGGTTTCCTCCCACAGTCCAAAGACATGCAGGTTAGGTGGATTGGCAATTCTAAATTGGCCCTAGTGTGTGCTTGGTGTGTGGGTGTGGGTGTGTTTGTGTGTGTCTTGCGGTGGGTTGGCACCCTGCCCGGGATTGTTTCCTGCCTTGTGCCCTGTGTTGGCTGGGATTGGCTCCAGCAGACCCCCGTGACCCTGTATTCGGATTCAGCGGGTTAGAAAATGGATGGATGGATATATATATATATATATATATATATATATATATATATATATATATATATATATATAGTGACAGCAAGGGGTGACACTGAGCCCCATACCCAAGACACAGTAATATCCAAGATGTTGTTATGATAAAATATAAATTTAAAGATATTTATTCATACTTCTTCACAATCATCTCTCCAAAGATAAGCCACAATTATACAAAAACAAAGACATTCTTCCTCTACTCTACTTCTGCTGACTCATCTCTGACTCATTGATGTGAGGCAGCAGGCTCCCTATCCGATGGGATGCCATGTCTTTGAGGAAGCACTTCTGGGCCATAAAAAAAGTAGGGAGGCCCTGCCATGATATCACCTTCTATCAGTACCCTGGGACCCTGACAGGGTTGCACTTCCAGATTCCAACTCCAAAGCATCCCTGTGAGTGTCCCGACTGGGTTGTCATATGAGGACCACTGCCACCTGGCATCTGAGGAATTGAACAACTCCTGATCCTTGGCTTCTTTTAATCTGTCCACTATATCATACCAGCTGAGTATACATTTTTTCTCTCCCACCGGCCAATTTGTCTGATGATCCTGTCTGGCCTCCCATCTGGGTTATTAATCATCCTCCTTCCTGACCGGGATACCCATTCTCCTTTTACTCCTTGGGAGTGCTGATACTTAGGACCCAAAGTGCAAAACTTGCACACCTCCCCATTGAATCTAGGCCAGTAAAACCTGCCATTTATTTTTTCAAAGTGTTTTCTCTGTGCCTAAGTGAGCACCTGTGTCTGAATGAGTGAAAGATCAAGAACTGACACCTCATCTTGCTTTTGTGCTCAGCCTGCCACTATAACAGATCATTTGCTAATTGAAATGTACCCCAGGAGGTGTGTTGTCTGTGGTATGAAGGCCATTAATCACAGTAGTCACAGCATTTTCTGAAATCCTGCTCACACTTGGTGGAAGTGGGAAGTAGCTTATAGTGAAGATGCAGCCTCTGCACAGGATCAGATGTGGCTTACATCAGTGGTCCCATCTTCCTGGCTGTTCAGATGCCATCACACATTCCTCCAAGAACGAACCTGTAGGTTGCTTGGAAGCTTATGTGTAATGCATCTAATGAAATTCAGTTTAAACTAGTAGTTGTACTGTGACAACAAGATTTTAAACTGTAACATGTTATAATAGTTTACAATAGTTTTGTTAATAAGAAACGTAATTTGTTTGATATTACACTTTACATAGTGTTAACAATTCTGCTTTACAGATACAGAGTATCTGCGTTTCACTGGGCACATTCATGCATAGCAATCAACCCATGACAACACACAGTCTGAGATGAGGAATTAAACCTGTTCCCCTGAAGATGTGCAGAACACTAGCCTTATCATTAGTAAATAACAAATTTAACAACAAGTTTAAACTTTTTGGTAATTGAGAGTGGTTAATGTAATATTTCCAGTATTCAGTCTCAAAATAGGCATTTGTCCATATCTACGCACAATTCCTAATACTAAGTACTCCACAAAAACATGTAGAGATCGTGTAAACTCCACACACTCCATGACCAGGCCAGGAATCAAAGTTCTGAGCCACTGCTCTGCCCTTGTTTAAACATTATTATTTTGTCACTAAAGCAGATTGTAGTAAACTTCATTTTAAAATCAAAGAATAATTTACTAGAGTTTCTCAAACCTCATTGTAACTAAATTAGCATGATAAATGCTTTGTATTCTAAGTGTTCCCTGACCTAGTCTTTAATCACTACAGTACATGCAACATGAGCCCTCAGGCAGCAATCACAACACAGAACATACTGTATTACATTCATGATATTACAGCTCTCTGAACATTTTAGAATGCTAAAATGTGATCGTTATCATTTACTATAATTTTCATGATGAAATACATTAAGGCATATATTAAACATGTGGGGACACGGTGGTACAGCGGTGGTACTGCTGCTTTGTATTAAGGGGGTTAGGTTCCTGGAGGTTGTATGTTTTCCTGGTGGGTTTCCTCAACATATTTTGGTTTCCTTCCAAAGTCATGCAGGTTAGGGGATTTGGTAATGCTAAATTGATGCTACTAGTGTATGTGTGTGCTTATATACTGTACACTCTGTGACGAACTGGTGCCCCATCCAAGGATTGTTTCTGCCTCGCGCACATTGCTTGCTGGGATGTATTTGATAAAGCCTGCGTCATGGATGTGAAAATGAAATAGAACGCATTGCTTTGACGCTGGGTGTCACTCATTTACAAAACCAAGCAGAAACATGCATATGCATGGTCTAATGCTGCTGTGAAAATGTGCTTAGCTTTCCTGCAAGTTTAGTTTTTATATATTTTGATGTGAGTGTGTAAATGGGTGTACGCAACATTTTTGTGCATACACACTATTTAAATATGAGGCCCCAATCCCTCTGTAATACACCATTTAATCCACAGAGTGGATTTCAATAATACTGAGACCTAAAAATGCAAATATTTTTGACTCCAGGATCCAGGTTACTAATTAAGACCTAAAAAGATACTCTGCAGTCAGTATAACTGTTATACTGAAACATGAAAAGAAACTAAGTATAATATTTCCCTTCTGTCAGAGTATCTGACACAGAAGCTGATTTGGATAGTCAACCTAACTTCATGTTGATGTTTCATGCTGTCATGAATGACATTCATTTTTAACATACTGACATTTTAAAGATTCTAACATTCTCTTGTGTCTCTGCTCAGAAATATGTTTAAGTCTCCATTTACCTGGGTGGTTGAACTTAGTAATTCCAGGGATCCATGCTTGATGTACTGTATAATGTATTGCTGTTTTCTGAGGGGTTTTGGGGTGCAACTCCCTGAGTGACAGAGACATATTAGTTGTGAAGTTCAATACAGAGATACCCCCATGGCTTGTATGTTATATTCAACCAGTTTCACAGTAAGTCCTTTTGCGTTTAACGCATCTCATTGCTTAAGCAAGTGATCTCTTTTTTCATATCTTTGCATTCAGAAAAAACACAGCAGTGCAAGAGTTTTGTAAGAAATTTAGACATATTTGTATTCTTGCAACAGGTGTACTGTAAATGGTTACCTCTCATTTGGTTACCTGTCATTTTCCTATTGATTCATCTTGTTCTCTGGAGTTTGTATCCTTATATTTTAACGTGTCCCTGTCAGTCCCTGTCTTGCACCCCAAAACACGAGGTTGAGTCTCAGTACTTTAGCAAACCAGCTTTATTCAGCTTGAAACAGAAACATCACAGTTATTTATTGCAGCAGGATCTACCACTCTTCTATACACAGACACAGCAATCAGGCAGGGTGGTGGCCAAGTAATATTTTTCCTTGCATTTATAATGTTCATTGCATCACTCATCGACGAGAAACGCTTATAGCGCAACCACGGTCAGTTCGGATTTGCTTTTGTGGCACTGGGGGCCTGCAGTTGCCCCGGCAAGGGATAAACTGTCATCCACACGTGCATCAATCACTTTTCGGGATGCTCTTCGGCATGTCGTTCCGTTGGGGAGAGTACCAAAAGAGTTTAGAAACCTTATAATATGAATTCTGATAAGGACATTTAACACCTGTAAAGACAAAGGAAAATGATACTGAATGTTAAAAGGAGCATCTACTCTGGGTCATACTCTCCAGTGTGCTCATTAGGAAATAATGGAATAAATTAGAGCATCTGGAAAAATGGAATGCAAATCATGAGGATGAAAACCTTAAAAACCAAGATAGAAACAATCAATAACATACCTCCACACAAAATGCATAAATGCTTGATACAGTCCAGAATACATTTAGTAAACATTTAGGATCCACTTACACACACTTGGGCCATTTTAGGCTCATCAGTTAACCTTAGTGGGAGGAAAACCCATACTGGTCTGCAAACTCTACATGAATGGGCACAGAATTCAAACCTTGGAGATGTTCATACAAGTCGTGTATCAAAAGTGCATTTAAACATAAAGCATGCACACATAAGGACAATGGAAATGTGTTGTTATATTTGTGTTGGTATATTCATGTCTTAAAGGTAATGTCTTTCTGTGATCAGTATTTAATACCTAAGCCTACCCCTTTAAAATTACCCAGAGTGATCTGCAGTTGATGCAAAAGGAAGTAATTAAGAATCCACAGGCTTTAGTGTTGTGCTTATTTGGTAGCAGTGGTAGTAGATAAGCAAAAGCATCAAGGAAAAAAATTAAGCTACGCTCTTCAGCTAGAGAGAGCTGAGAACCTACTATCAAATCTGTTGGGGGAAACCCTTAGTGAATTCATGCTTCTGGTCTGCCACTCACTGCAAGAAATTATACCATTCTGATAATTAATTCTATTCATTTTATTTAGATAGATAGATAGATAGATAGATAGATAGATAGATAGATAGATAGATAGATAGATAGATAGATAGATAGATAGATAGATAGATAGATAGATAGATAGATAGATAGATAGATAGATAGATAGATACTTTATTAATCCCAATGGGAAATTCACATTCTTCAGCAGCAGCATACTGATACAATAAATAATATTAAATTAAAAAATGATAACAATGCAGGTGAAAAACAGAAAAACAGACAATAACTATGTATAATGTTGAATGTTAACGTTTACCCCCTCTGGGTGGAATTAAAGAGTCGCATAGTTTGGGGGGAGAAACGATCTCCTCAATCTGTCAGTGGAGCAGGACAGTGACAGCAGTCTGTCGCTGAAGCTGCCTCTTCTGTCTGGAGATGATACTATTAAGTGGATGCAGTGGATTCTCCATAATTGATAGGAGCCTGCTGAGCGCCCTTCGTTAAACTGTCCAGCTCCATGCCAACAATAGAGCTTGCCTTCCTCACCAGTTTGTCCAGACGTGAGGCGTCTTTCCTCTTAATGCTGCCTCCCCAGCACACCACTGCGTAGAAGAGGGCGCTCGCCACAACTGTCTGATAGAACATCTGCAGCATCTTATTGCAGATGTTGAAGGACGCCAGCCTTCTAAGGTAGTATAACCGGCTCTGTCCTTTCTTGCACAGCGCATCAGTATTGGCAGTCCAGTCTAATTTATCATCCAGCTGCACTCCCAGATATTTATAGGTCTGCACCATCTGCACACAGTCACCTTTGATGATCACTGGGTCTATGAGGGGTCTGGGCCTCCTAATTCAGGGAGGCATGGTGGATTAGCACTGCTACCTCACTACTCAGATCACGTTTTGTCCACAATAATTGGTCCAGCATAGTTGGCAGATGTTTCCCTACCCATTTAGGGACTTTTTAACGATCATTGCACCTATAATCCATTCAAAACCTGTTCAGTTTCTCCTTCCCAAATGGCTTCAGTGAATCAACCCGCTCCTCAAAAACTAATTTATGGTTATAAAAACCATCTTAATATGCAGAAATACAGTATAAAGAGCCGTTGCATCGCAGATAGATAACTCCTGTAGCCACAATAAATGCCTTTATTGAATAGACAAACCAGAGGTGAACAAGTTCCTTTCTACTGCAGCTACAGCCCGCGACACACATAAAAAACATCAATAATAACTCATAAACTTGTAATATTATTTAGGAAAATCGCAACATTTTACTCACCAAAAATTTGGATTATTTGTAAACAAAATCCATCCTCCTCTCTTTCCTCAAGAACAGTTCAATTACTCTGTCATACAGATTATCCGTGCGCTTCAGTTCCATCACGAAGTCCCTTTCTATCGCCATCGAAGCTAATGCTGAAAGTCGAACCTGCCCTTTCGTATTTCTGGCATAAGTTTTGGAAAATGTCCGCTCGACAGAAGCAGTAGACACTGGAATGGTCACCGCCAAACATACCAATGTGTACAGCTGCCCCATGCTCTCATTCAGATTTTTCCATTACACCATCCTATCCAATCAACGGGTCTGAATACAGTGACGTTGCCGTACACCTGCTAGAGGGCCCTAGTGACAGCAACTCAAAATCTGATTGGTTGAAGCAACAGTTTAATCGACATTTATTTTGTGTTAGAGGGCCTGCAGAACGGATTGTGAAGGCCTCCGGGCAGAATTCTTTGACTTTGACCCTGCCTGGCAACAAATGATGGCTGAAATGTGATTGGTTAAATGCTTTAACACGAAAATACGTGTCTGGAAGCAGCACAACCATCGGAAAAGCTATGAAAGGAAGCGGACAAACTATTTGGAATTATTTAATAAGTATTCATGGACAAAATATAATTAATATCAGTTTGTGATTCAGATATTTTTTTAAGCCAGCAGGAGAAGGCCTTGCAGGCCCTGATGGCCCACCACTGATATACACCCTAAATCTACATAATATATCACACATCTATTTAATCTATCAGTTAACACTTGCTTGACATAAAAGGATTATTAATGCAAATCAATTCACATGCACTCATATTTTAAATGATAAATGTGTATGTATTTTTAAACATCAAATCTGTATATAGGAATAATAGAACAGATAAAGCATCTTCAATATTAAATCTCAAATCAAGTTGCCAATGCAACAAAAAAGTTTAAATAAAATATTATTACATAATGAAAAAAAAATGTTTACCCAAGAATTTTACCATGGTTGACTTTTAATAATATTAAAATAGTAATTTTAAGACTAAAATTCACAAAACAAAATTGAGGTGGCACAGTGTGCTGCTCTGAAGCCTCCAAAGTCTCGGGTTCATTTTCCACTTGAGTGCTGGATATTATTTAAACATTTGCCCATTTCTTTGTGGCTTTTCACCAGCTCCTTGGGTTTACTCTTACATTCTAAACTGCTTACTTTAAAAAATATCTGAAACATCTGAAACAAAATAATTTTTTCAGATAGGTGCATGATATGCATATGCTAATATTTCAAAAAATGAAACTATTCATCAGTAGCATATCTCACACTAGCATTTAATTGTTATAATTCAAAAACAACACTTTTGCTTTGTGTTTCTTTTAATGTATAGAGCCCACATTTGTGAAAGGCTTTGCTGTTCAGTGTTTTGTGAGACTGGCTGTGCTCATTGTTCTCAATGTGACACTGTGCCACCACTCCCCACTGCTCAGCTTATGGATTTGGAAAGGATCCCAAGCTATGAGGTACTGAGACAGTAGTAGCATGCATGGTTTCCACTGATTAATTTGTGCCAGTGTGAAAAGACCATAGGAACACAATTTAGATGAATTTCTAGTGTTAATTTGATGGTGAAATTAGCCAGACTGAAATTACAATTATAAATTTCAGATCACCTAGTTTATTTCATTAAGCCTGAGAAGTTCATTAAAAGAAGACACATAAAGAACTTTGTAGGAGAAAAATAAACCCAACTATCATTCCATTTTCTTCAGCTAACAAACAAATACATTATTGGTCACTGTTCCCCCCCATTGGGGGGGGGGGGGGGGGGGGGGGGTTTCCTCTGAGGACTCTTAAAGACATGGAGGTTAGATTAACTGCTATTTCCAAACTGGCATAGTATAAGTGTAAGTGTGGGTTTGTGCATGAGTGGGTCCTTAGAGGGTGGGTACCTGGTTGCACCCTGTGTGGCTGAGACAAGCTGCATTAAGTGCTCTTGAGAATGTTTTTTTTTATCTTTATAGCAAAGTTAATGATGTACGTTTATTTGTTTTTTATAGTGTGGCACCCGGCTGGGGTTCATGCCCGGCCGGGATGCCCAGGAGGACCGGAGGAGGGCTCATGCCTCCTCCAGAACACGAGGGGGCGTCTGCCCTGGTTGCTTTGGGGGGCCACGGGTACAGAGCTTTGAAGCTCTACCCTGTAGGGGCCCGTGGTCACCGCCAAGGGGCGCCCCGATGCCTTGGGAGCCCTGGACCTCAGCAGTTCCGCCACACCCGGAAGTGCTGGGGGGAAGAGGATTGGGGACACCCGGGGGACTTCCGGATATGCTGCCAGAGCTTCCGCCACACAGGGGTGTGGCTATAGAAGCTCCTCCGGATACACCTGGAATCCACCTGGGGTGGATAAAAGGGGCCGCCTCCCTCCAGTTCATTGGCAAGAGTTGGAGGAAGAAGGATGAAGCTTGGTGGAGAGGAGTGGAGGCGGACCAGATAATATTAAGGCATTGTGTTGTGGCCAAGGACTTGAGGGGTGATTGGTGCTCGGCACTGGGATTGTGCACAATAATTGGAAATAATTATGTATAATAAACGTGTGTGTGGTGAAACCATCGTGTCTACCTGTCTGTGTCCGGGCTGTTCCCCACAATAGTTTAATTAGTCAATCAGTTTTCTCATACAAAATTGTATTTATTTTATTTATTCATATTGAGTGACAGTCACTATGAGTCATAATGCAGAATAAGGAAACTAAAATTTAAATATAAGCAGGATGCCACTAAAATTTGAGATGCTAGTGTAGCTTATACCATAAAGCAAAGCAGTCTCAATGTTTTAAGAGTAAACAAAAAAAGTTAGGTAACTAAAGTTCAATTACAAATAAAATATTAAAATTAAAGTTCAAACATTTGTAGTTCATTATGAAATGCATAAGTTATTGCACCCCCACACCCAGGTTTACTTCCTAGTACATGGATTGATATTTTCTTGCTGCTTAATAAATGTTCACTTGAACCGGTTACAGTATCTACCTCTTAAGGGAAAGTCATTTTTATGATATTATAATAATCCGCACATGATATGCCTCTGTAGATGATGACTTGCTTGCATCTTTTCATTAATTAATTCCTATGATAAACTCATTTAAAATAACAAAAGGGAAACATGGAAATAAAAATAATAACCATGTAGAATATTCTGAATGTCTTGCCATGAGATTTTAATTACTCCTATTGACCAAGGAACAGAATGTCATAGAGAAGGGGTTCTTAAACATTTTTATCTGAGGACCAAAAATAACAAAATCTATACCATACTGCAACCCAAGAAGAGGATTATTACAATAATGACAGCAGAGCCATGCATAGACAAAAACAATGGCCATATAATAAAAATAATAAAAGTTTTTGTTTTCATTCAAGCATATTTCTCACATGACTATTATTTAAAGAGAAAACTGGAAAGCAAACATATTGTTAATAAAGCAATAATTATTATTCAAAACATTGAATACATTTCTGAGGTTTATCACTGGCAGTATAAATGCTTAGTATAAGGTTCAGTAAAGCTAAGAGAAATTATTTTTAAGGTTTACGATATGAGGATGTGATGAAAGGTTGCAAAAGGTCACTTAAATTTGTCACGCGGATGAGAAATAAAGTGAAAAAGATTAGTTTACACTATTTATTTACCCTGTCTTAAATAAGTGTTTTTTTTCTTCTTAAGATAACATTTTTTCTAATGAGCTCCTCCATTTTTCTGAATAAGTTCACAAACTGTTCAGTTTATCCTGGTTTTCATTTAGCAATTCAACAAATTGTACAAAAGGTTCATACACCAAGCTAAATTATTCCTAAAATACAGTATATATGCACAATTTGTATTTTTTACTGGTTATATGATAAATTGTGATGAAGAATTCCATGAACAGTCCAGTTTCCATCCATCCATCCATTATCCAACCCACTGTATCCTAAAACAAGGTCACAGGGGTCTGCTGGAGCCAATCCCAGCTAACACAGGGCGTAAGGCAGGAACCAGCCCACCACTGGACACACACACCCACACACCAAGCACACACTAGGGACAATTTAGGATCGCCAATGCACCTAACCTGCATGTCTTTGGACTGTGGGAGGCTGTAAACCTTGCTACTCTAATAGAAACACAGGACAAATGAAAATGTTTTGGGGTACCTTGCCACCATCCCCATCTATTATAGAGTTGAAATAAAACAAAAATGTGTTTAAATTGTCTTATTATTCTGCCTGTCAAAGATGGCAGTTCTTTCAGTCATACGGCTTCCAGGCAAGAACAGGTGATTCCGAGTGGGTGGACACCAGAAATTACATCAATGGAGGAGAGCCGTCAGTCTTCTTGTCTCCAAAGGGAGAAAAATTGAGTGTTATCACACAGCACCACCCACTGGATTGGTGGAGAATTACCATCACTGGAGCCCTTAAACTGTCTCTCATGCAAACAAGTGTGACACTACCCTTTCGTAAACTTCTAATCTCAGATTGTAAACTATCACAATAAAAAGTATGCAAAATTTTGGTAGGTATGTTACTTCTCACAGAATTTGTGCTATACAAAGTTGACAAATTTTACTGCACAACAATGTGGCAAGCCATCACAAACATGTCCACAATCCATATTTTAAGAAATATTGTCATAGAAGAGATGTTGGTACCATAGATGCCAAGCCCAGCAAATATGTCATAAAACAGGCAATTCCACTGAAATAAAGAGCATTGTTCCACATTATAGTACCCTTTTATAAGTCAGATACTTTTGATTGTGTCTCTTCCTGAGGACCACAAGGTACCTGGGGCTTACTTTCTTTGAATCTGTGCAAATTAAAATTCCGTTTTCTTTTGCTCCATTGCCAGCTGACTTTATCTTAGCTTAGCTTACCTTATCTTAATTGATTTGACTTGATTTTACATCACAGTGCCATTTATTTACATTACAGTATAGACCTAAAAATGTGTTATCTTAATTTACTTGTTTTGACATAAGTTGTTATTACAGAATCATTTGTTTGCATTACATTATAAGTCTTGTGGCCCATAGGGACAAACTAGAGCTGACCTAAATATAAATAAAGCCAAGGAGACTAATGTAAAAGAAAATGGTCCTATTCTCATAAAAATAGAAAGTAATATTAGGGTGCAGTGTGTTGGAGACATATGGGTGTAAAAATAATAGGCAAAATAAAATCATAGCCTTATTGGCCATAACTACACACAGGATTAATCCCTAACTGAGGTGTCTAAAGCACTTTCCCAGTAGATTAGTACCTTTACACCTCCTCCTTCCAGCTCTTTTGCTTTCTTTTCTCCCTCTGGCCTCACTTCCTTCTTTGTCAATAACAGCTGCCCGTGTTCAAACTTCAAGGCTCTCTGACAAAAGATGCTTTTAAGCCCAGGCTGTGAAACACTACCGGAACAAATCCACAGAGCCCTTCTCGGGTCAGGCATGTCACTGGAAACTCCTGGGCCCATCCACTTGAAGCTCTCTAAAGTGATCCTGCAATTCTGAACCCTCTAAGCCATAGATTCAATACACAGGCTAGCAGGGTATCATGATTAACTTACAGGGCTTGTCTAATGCTAAACATATTAACTTTGGGTACTCCTAATTTTTTACTCATCATTACTCACTGTTCTTTATTTGTCTTAACCCCACAATAATTAGTGGATCTCTAAGATGTGTATTGGTGGTGGTCTTGTATCACTTGTTATTATTTTAAAAATGTGGACTGTTTGCAGAGTAGTTTGGTGGCATGGTGGTTATTGCTACTGAATCACGGCTTTAGGGACCTAAATTCAGATTACTTGTTTTGTCTGTGAGGAGTTTACAAGTTCTTTCCAAATCTGTATGAGATTTCCTTTGGCAATCCAGTTTTTTCTCCATCCCAAACATGCAACTGTTTGGTTAATTGGAAACTCTGAACAGACATGGTGCAAGTGCTAGCCCATGACAAACTACCATTCCATCCAAAGGCGATTTCAGACTTGCTCCAGTGCTACATAACCCTATAATGCAAAAGGTTGGTTCAGAGCAGAAATGGATAAATGCATTTTTGTCATATATGACATTCTTTATCAAGTGAAATCTCTTGTAATAAAAATATTACAAAAGAATTTCAAATTTACTAGCACATGAAAGTGCTTGATTTTTAGCCATCCTTTAGCCACACATTACTCTGTTCTTTTTACATCTTTTGTCTCCCTACTTTTATTTCACTGTATTTACGTCCCTTTTTCTGTTTTCCTATATGTTCTGAAATGATTTATTTTCTCCCTGCACCCCCTCTGTGTGACTGCTTGTACTTCTCCTCCTGCTGAGGCAACTGTCTCTAGAGCGACCTTGCCTTAATGAGCTTCAGATCACGAGTTAGGAAAACAGCTTTCAGTACAGGGATTTTAGAACAAAATTGGCAACACACTCAGATTCTTCAGGCAGAGCACAGGAGACAGACGGAGAGAGACAAGAACACCAAGCAGCTTTCTGATAAACCTTCCAAATTCAAGTAAGACCTGTGAAAATTGAACTAGGTATATTGATGTGTAGGGATGTTGTGGAAAGAAACAGATTGAGTATGTATTTTCAGAAATAAGAAAACGCTCTTTTATAAAGCTGGGAAATGGCAAGATACGCTGATTTCATAATAATCTGTAATTGAGTGAGAATCCAATGATGCCTTCTGTTTTTTATTTTCCTTGTCTAATGGAAAAAAATGGCTTTGAAAGTGTATTTTAAATGAGCTTTTAACTTTTTAGATAAACTTTGGTTAACTTGAAAAAGAAACAAATATCTTTCTATTAATCATTTGCCTGTTGCAATTTGTGATTAAGTTCTTTGATTCAAGAATCTAACTATATTTTATCCTGGTAATAACATTCAATGACCTGCTTCATGCTATTTGTACTATCACGATTTCTTGTTTTGATTGTTACAAAAGGCATTTTCTTGTACAAAGTGTTATTTGTTATATACACTTCATCAGAAGCTCTAATGCAGTTACAACTAGGAAAAGTTATAAAGACATTCTGTTTTTGTAAAGGCTGCATGTATCATCACTTGTAATTATTTATTATTACACCAATGTAAAAGACCTTTACTTCTTTCATAGATGATTTCCTATTGTGTGAAATCAGGGAAACACTGTAATAAAGGGCATGAGTTATATAAAGATTTTTACATTTTATTAATAATGAAAATGTTTGTAAAATGATATATCTGTAGTTCTCCTACTATATATTTTGAGCACAAGATCACATACATACTGTACTTAATGTGTGTGTATGTGTGTGTGTTTATTTTCAACTCATACAGTTGGAAAGTGAGAAGGTATTTCTTAAGTTACTTTAATACAAGCAATCAATGAATTTTATATGTATACAAGCCAGCTTAGTCCACAATAAATCATGGATTAGCACTTAAATATAAGCGCAGAAACATCATCTAATTGAAATAAATTGAACAGACTGTGAATGCAGTCCATAATATCTAAGACATCATTTGTGACACACTGATTCCAAAAAGTTTATCATGTTTACTAGTAAAATCCTTTGCATTTTCTTATGCAGTTCCAACAGATGACATATAAAACCAACACTATATGTAACAGGTGTCCAGGTCACACTTATAGGTAATCTAACCTAAACACAGTTAAAATATTCGAATATGCCCCCCAATTTTTATTAAGAGTCTGGAAAATCTTGAAATTTATAAAATAATAGCGTACAAGTTTCTTTAAATTGGGCGGTGAGTAAACACACAATGAAAGAGACGGCAGCAATTTCAAGAGAAACAACAGTAACTTGTTTTACACCAGACTATAAAATCCACCAAGAAGATAAAAGAACATAGGAATCTAAAAATATCAAGAGTGAAAACCTTTTAAAAAGAGAACACACAGTCAACACTCTAAAATTCCGTTAGAACATAACAATGGAGTATACAACCTTTGGCGGTGCGAAGTCCAAGTTACACGTTGTGTTAACACAACGATTAGTCTTCCAACTGAATCACTGAAACACTCTGTTCCCTGAATGCTTGTTTCCCAGCGGAGGTCTTGCTTCTTGTCTACCAGCTTTGGTCAGTCCTCTTGTGAGTCTTCCTTCTCTTGCTGGACTCGGGAGTCTCTCTGGTGAAACTGTCTCTACCTCCCTGGAGGAAGGTGTCACTGTACGTGTGCCTTGTGTCTTGTCAACCACATATCCTTATCTGCCTGCAAGTCCCTGTGCTCAGTGTGAGTCTCTCTCCTACACTGTCTGCCCCCTCACACCCTCCCCTGGACTCACTCCATCCCTTCTGCTCGCACTCTCTCTCTTTGCACCATCCAAACACCACTCACTGCCCAGAGGTATAAAACTGCTTCAGTCTCTGCCAAGATTAACATGATGATCAATTAAACATTGGTACATATCAATTTCCTTTGCTTATCACTGTAAACACATTTTCATTGGTTAAAAAAAGAGTTGTTGTTAGCTATCAGGAAGTACATATATCAATGTATGCTGATTAGAAGTGAATGCCCACAGAACATGTTAATTTTCAAAAGAAGCAGGCAGTCCTGTAACACAGCATTGTATGTTGATGAGATATCAATCAAAGAAGTCTGCTCTTCAAAGCAGGTGACTCTATAGCAAGACAGGTAAATATCTATGTCCTGTAGATAGCCATCACAATAACCTATAACAGAATTATTCAGGAAATTTGCCTTTCTACTTATCACCAAATCTCAACAAAGGGTTCCTACTGCCTCTTCATCTACTGTATTTGCTTTTACATTTATTATTAGCCTACCTGATTTTGCCGAAGAAAAAAAGAAAACCACCCATTATACAAAAATGTTCACCCTCCTACATATAACCTTATAAAGGAAATTTTAAAAAGAAGAAAATGACAGGAAATAAAAAAAGCATCTTGAGGAAGTGCTACTCTCATTGAAGCCCACTGACTGTCACAGAGGGAAGTAACTGACAGTATGACTGCTGTGGTGAGAAACTTGGGTCCTGGAAGGCCATCATACCCTCTTTATAGCTATTAAGGAAATTTGTTATTTATTTACCAAATGTATCTCTGCTCTCATTTTGCTACAGTAATGAGGGCAGATCACTAGAATGTTTTTTGGACTTCAGTAAGATTACCAAAATTCATCATTCCCTTTACTTCTTATGTTTTTTCTATTTTCTTTATTAAATTATAGTGTCAGTTTATCTGTTTCCTCCATTGCACAATATTTGTCTGTATCAGTGGCAATGTTTTTGATTGCAATCTGTTGGAGTGAAAAATGTTATTCATTTTATTAGTACATGTATTACAAAATACATTCTAGTAGTCCTGTGGTGGGTTGGCACCCTGCCCGGGATTGGTTCCTGCCTTGTGCCCTGTGTTGGCTGGGATTGGCTCCAGCAGACCCCCGTGACCCTGTGTTTGGATTCAGCGGGTTGGAAAAATGGATGGATGGATGGATGGATTACAAAATACATTCTAGTAGTCCTGCGGAGGGTTGGCACCCTGCCCGGGATTGGTTCCTGCCTTGTGCCCTGTGTTGGCTGGGATTGGCTCCAGCAGACCCCCGTGACCCTGTGTTCGGATTCACCGGGTTGGAGAATGGATGGATGGACATTCTAGTAGTTGGTGCATCACAGAATTTAACGTTGTATAAGCCCAATGCTTTGTAACTACCAGTCAGACAGAAATCCGCTTATAATACAGTACTAGCCATAATAGCACATGCACTAGTGGTAAAAAGGCTGTGATATTGGATGGGTGCACAGAACATATCACTGTAAGCACAAAAGAAGGATGAGGAAATAGATAAATAACTTGTACACTTACATGCATCTGTATATTTGCAAGTATATATATAAGTTGTTTGATTAAATGCTTATTATACATATATTTGCATTCTTACCTAACTCTGTACTGAATTTAATAACAAATTGTGAACCACCCGGGGGCGGCAGAGAGCCCCAAACCCCAGACACAACTTCACAGACACAAGTCCTGTTGAAATAAATGTATGTGATTTATTTTCACAATTAACTTCCACCAAGGCTCCAAAACCACAATCAGTACAATTCTCCTCAACTTCTCCTCCTCGACACCTCCCAGGTGAGCTTTGTCCACTTCACCTGACTCTGACTCACCTGGATGAGGTCGAGTGGCCTCTTTTATCTTAGATCCAGAACTACTTCTGGTGCTAGGGCATAGACTTAGAAATACTTTGGGTCAATCAGAAGTCCCACCATGTAGGGATTGTTAACCCCTTCAGCTCCACCTGGCAGCACCCACAGAACATCAAGGCATTACAGGTTCCAGCATGCCCTGCAGGAATCCATGTGGGAACTTTAAAGCAGGGAGGTTCCCATCTAATGTCCCTGGGGAGGAAATGTCTTCCCCAGTCCTTCCATTATATGATCCAATTGGCTGGGTATTGCTCCTGGATCTAACCAAGCTGGGACGCCAGTGTATTCACTCTGTCATCCCCTGCTTGTCTTCTGGACAGGGTAGGATTTTTTTTTCATCCTATTTCTTGGAGAAGCATAGGGCTGGCATACTCCGGTTAAGGAACCATCTTCCTTCCCTGCTGCGATGCCTGCACATGCGTATCATCCATCACAATATCTAAGCAGTAAGTAACTCTTTATACACAATGTTGTGAGAAAACCATCTGTCTTCATTACAAATTAGTTTTACTTACTTTTCTATATTAAGAATTCTTACTTAAACTTTTGCTCTCGATGTTGCTGTAGGTCAAGTAACATTATGTGTGTGGTCATGTATAAAAATCAATAAATGCCAAAAATCTATCTAAAATGTGCTCGAGGAAATAGCACACATGCTTGTATGCAGCATCAGCATTAAAATCTGTATCTTTGAAGCAAGTTGTGCAAGCTGTAGTTTCTTTGTTTGTTTCTTACTATCTACATCACTACAATTTTGCATGTTGCACATTGCATTCACTTCCAGATTTTTCATAGCTTTATGCTATACACAGCTTGGTAATATAAACACAAGATTCTAATCTGTAAAACCTAACATCTCATCCATGAGACATGTGGCTTGTAGAGGGCATCACAGAACCCCACACCCCAGACACAGCTGCACCAACACAGTCCTGGGATTAAATAAAGTAATTTTATTAAACAGAATAATTTCTTACGGGTTTCTTCTTCTTCCAGAATGCAAAATACTCGTTTTGTTTCTTGTTGTCTTCTCTTCCTCGTTCAATTGTCACCGGGGAGGTTTGCCCAACTCCACTCCTTACTCTGACACCTCTGAGGGAGTCGGAGTGGATCCTTATCAGCTTGGATCAGGGGGTATTTACCATGTATCAGAACTGCCGCCAAGAAGCACTTCCAGGTCAGACAGAACCTCCCTAGATCAGAGGAATGTTCTTTTGCCAACTCCACCTGGCAGCACAAAGGTACCCCGGCAGGGCTGCCCAATAGGACTACAACTACCAAGTTGGCTTACAGTTGTATCAATGGGAGTGTCCACAGAGGGAAGCAGCCACCCAGTGTATCTGAGAAATATATGGCTGTGGATGGCTTCTGCCCTGTACCAGCAACCAGCCTGGCCAGGATGCCCATCCATTCATGTCATCCTTTATAAAAGATATAAAAATATATTTATGTTTATATGTGTGTGTGTGTACATAGATGTGTGTGCTTCTCTTCAAATTCCCAAAGATGCGCAGTTTTGATCAACTGCTAAATTAACCCTGTGTGGGCCAGCATTCGACTGGCATCATGTTCAGGGCTGTTTCATGCATTATGTTACATTATCTCCTGTATACTGTAAAAAAGCAGCACAAGAGAAATAACAGAGGTTTGTTCCAAGGTAGAATAATACATTTATTGCAAATATTGAATGCAAGATAAGTGAGAAAGTGCTTTTACCAATAAAGACTTCTGCTGCAATCTTGTTGTAAAGTTCAGACCTGAGACTATGAAACTAAGTGGCCTAACTAAATGGGTGGGTTTAATTGTACCAGCATCAGGAAGAAGAGGAGATTAAAGTTTAAATAAGGCGTGGTTAACCATTCTCTTGCTGGTCTGGGATTCCAGTCTGTGAAAGAAACAGAAAGATACATGACTTCTGGTGCACCGACAAAACTGTCCCCAGTTTAACCTTTAAATTTATTTTTGTAAGACGTGAATAATGATTGTAACTTTGATAATATATTTATCCACTGATCCATTCGTCCACTAGATTAGGGATAACAAGACAACAAAAGTTAGTAGGAAGAATTCATAACTATGAAAGAAAAATCAAAACAATCATACAGTGGTTTAAAGTGTTGTCAGACACATGACTATGGGGAGCATTTTGTGGGTTTGGGAAAGAGGAAACACGCAAAGAAGAATGGAGAAATGAGAAGAAGCCTCCAGATGAGCTGTAATGTCACTTCTACTGTGACTCAAGCCCAGCCCCCTTTCAGTTTCCAACAGTATATAAGACATTGTGAAACTGGAAGTTGTTGTTCACTCTTGAACCAGCCTTTGAGTAAAATGGAGCTTCACACCCAGAAACTTTTTTTTTTCCACGTGGCTGCTTTAACCAAATTCTTCTCTGAAAGTTTAATGGTTTTCTTTTGTTGTTTGGACTATTTCATTAAATAGGATTTCGCAAATCTTGCTCTGACACTATCTTATCATTCACATATACATATACTGTATGTATATGAAGTAGAAAGAAACAATAAATGTCAAAGCATTGTGGGAACCCCAAATAACTGCATGAAGGCAAGATGGACCTTTGCAGAGGTGGTCAAATGAATGACGACCTACTTCTGGTTGGTGCTGTCCATTTATCCTAGTTGACAATAGCTACCTTTCCTTCCACCCTGAAATTGGAATTGGAAACTCTGTTGAAGGCAATGCCTTTTACTCCTTGTGCCTTTACAGTGAAAATAGTTGAGGGCAATTCCATGTTTAAGAATAAAATGAAATTGAACATTGAGGCTACTCTGCCATGCCAGTTAACTTAGCAAAGAGAGAAGACAAAGAAATTGACCATTCATAACTGTTCAATTCTTTTGAAGATAATTTTTTGTCATGGCTTTGAGCTGATTTTTTTCTTTCTTTTTTTTTTTGATAAACAACTTGAAAGAGACCAAAAACAAATTTTCCATATAATAAAATAACAAGCCAAGTGCCAAAACCCAATCCCAAATCAGCCCTGTGAAGTTCAAAAATCCAAAAACAACAAAAGACAAGCCTGAATTGACCAACAGGTGAGGACCAGCCTCACTAACCCCACTATTTTCAAAAAGGCTAAGCGACAGTGCAATGGTGAGAGCAACAGGGCACACCCTCCGGCATTACTTTTAACATATTGGATCATTTCTCAGTGTAGGTGTCAGAAGCCCCATTGATTCTCACAGGTGAAAGTTCTATTAAAATCAAACTGAAAAAAAGATTTTCCAGGCAGAGAGGGAAAAGGCACCGAGAGCTGATTTTTTTGTGTGGAAACTCACACTTTGTAAAATATGTCAACATTTAGTTTTATAACTCAAATTGGAAAACAAACAGCTTCCAAATGTATGAACATTTTACATGTACTGTATATGATGTTGAAAGTATCTAATTCAATGCATTGTTAATACACACTGTGTTCAAAACACGATGTTGCACTGCTGACACTGTTTTATTTTTTTTTTCTGCTACAGACTAGGCTTATGCTTCTTATTCTTGCAGGTAGCTAGAAATGGGAATGTATCACAGTGAGACTCACAAATGTTCTGTGCATATTTTATCTCTAGTTAGTTTTAAAGAACTCTAGAAAAAAACTAAAACAATCAACTGGCTTGTAGTCAGGTGCGTCCACCAGGATCACTCATGTTTTGATGTTTTTGTAATCTAGCAACAAAGAAGAGATCTCAAGGATTCTCAGGGATCAACATTTGTATAATCCTCCTAAATGACAGTTTCTGGAATTTGTACAGTGCTATCAACCTCAGCAGCACTCTTTTTCTCTGAGCCATTGATAATATGCAAAACATGTTCTGCAGAGTATTTCTTTTAACAAGAGTCAATGTAGGCATTTATGGTGTGCAGAGGACTCCATTTATATCATGATATTTTCTGACGCCTACCAAATAGAACAAAACAATACATTCTAGGTGAGTTTTCCCAATGTTTACTCTTCTACACTTTAACGGTCTATAAGTCAAATCCAGCAAGTTTTTTTCTGGTCCCAAGCCATCTTCCAATACTGTTTATCGGTTACATTAAATTGTGTGAAACCTACTGTATAACCATCAGGAATCAACAAAATCAGTCATATTAGGTGAGTTTGAAAGGGACAGTTGCTGAATTATGCTAACAAATCATGCAAAGTGTGGGAGAGAAGTTGGAATTAAATGATTCATGTTTACCACTTTGATGTAAGAGTCCACACTTTACAATTTACAACAAGATAATAAAATAATCACTCCAGGTTTGC
Organism: Erpetoichthys calabaricus; assembly: GCF_900747795.2. Lineage (NCBI taxonomy): Eukaryota > Metazoa > Chordata > Cladistia > Polypteriformes > Polypteridae > Erpetoichthys > Erpetoichthys calabaricus. The sequence goes on from NC_041394.2 coordinate 168,073,827, forward strand.
CGTTTTGATTATAAGTTATTGTCTTTGAAATAAACCAAAACTAATACTCTATCAGTTTCATTCTGAGGACATTTTGACAGAAACATTTTTACTAGTTTGCTTGTTTTGGTAGCTAACTTGTAAAGTGAATTTTGAATGTTTCTTCCAGGTTAATCAAAAAAGTTACATGATTAAATACAACCACTGTGAATTTTTAGGAGAAACATATTTGAATTTAAATGGTTTTACTTTACTTAGGTACGATGGCACAGTGGTAGCACTCTGGTGCTCCAGTTTCCTCCCACTGTCCAAAAACATGCAGGTTATTAGATGGATTGGCAATGCTAAACTGGCCATAGTGTGTGTACGTGTTTGTGTGTGTGTTTGCCCTGTGATGGACTGGTGTAGTGCCCTGCGAGGAAAGAAAACAACACGCCAGACAATGTATTCTCAATGCAGGCAAAATCTACTGACTTTTTTTATTAAACATGCTTAAACTATATACAACTGTTGCCTATTCACTCATCACCTCGCCTCCTCCCACACTCCAGTGCATGTGAATTATTTTTATAGAGGTGGAGCGCTTCCAGCCGCTACACTGGCACCTTGTCTGGGGTTTGTTTCTGCCTTGCACAACATAGTAACTGGGATAGGCTCCAGCACCCTCCATGACCCTGACAAAGTGGTTTAGAAAATGACTGATGGACTGTATTTACTTGCTTGTTTGGAATAAAAATAATATCAGAAGAAATTTCATGTTACAAATGATTGATGATTTCTGATCATGTGTAGATGTTTTACAGATTTGAATTCAACTAATGTGTTTGAATATTTGTAAATAACCAGGGGCCTCATGTATAAACGGTGCGTACGCACAGAAATGTTGCGTACGAACGTTTCCACGCTCAAATCGCGATGTATAAAACCTAAATTTGGCATAAAGCCACTCACATTTCCATGGTACCTCATACCCTGCAGCACCAAGCGTCAAAGCAGTGTTACTGTTCCTGTGTGGTTACCCTTTTTTTCTTAGACCCACATTCCTGACGCGGCTTTATAAATACAGTGGAACCTCGGTTTACGAACGTCTCGGAACACGTACAAATCGGTTTATGACCAAAAAGTTTGACAAAGTTTTGCATCTGTTCACGACCACACACTCGGTATACGAACAAGCCAGTTTTCCTTTCGGTTTGTACGTGTTCAGCCTCTCCCTGTGCATTTCCTGTGCAGCGAGCAAGAGACAGAGAGCGAGAGAGTGCGACACACACACACACACACACAGGCACGAGAGAGAGACACACACACACCCACAGGCGCGCGAGAGAGAGAGACACACACAGGAAGCGTGAGAGAGAGAGAGACACACACACACAGGCAGCGCGAGAAAGAGAGAGACACACACACAGGCAGCGCGAGAGAGAGAGAGACACACACACACACAGGCAGCACGACAGAGAGAGAGACACACACACACACACAGGCAGCGCGAGAGAGAGAGACACACACACACAGGCAGCGCGAGAGAGAGAGAGAGACACACACATACACTTCTGTTTACAGCGATCAGTTCGTAGCGTGCATTGTTGAAATGTTACTTTTCTTGGTGGTTTATTAAATTACGGATTTTTTCAAATGTTAATTTTTTTCCCTGTGCTTAAAGCTCATTAAAAAAAGTGTTTTTAGCCAGCGGTTGGTAGCGCTATAGCGAGAACTATTGCAGTGTTAGTTTTCTCTGTTGTTCAAGGTTTTCATACAGTTCGTATGGTCTGGAACGGATTAATTGTATTTACATACAATCCTATGGGGGAAATTACTTCGGTTCACGACCAAATCAGGTTACAACCAGAGTTTTGGAACAAATTATGGTCGTGAACCGAGGTTCCACTGTACACTGAACTAACTGCATATTGTTTATTAGTGTAATGCATCTGATTGTAATTAACCTGTAGTAATATAATGGTCCAGGGAATAGCCATAGTATTCCAAATATCATAACTGCTTTAGCGTTGTTACTCTCACTGCATCTTCTTCTTCTTTCAGTTGCTCCCGTTAAGGGTTGTCACAGCGGATCATCTTTTTCCATATTACTCTCACTGCACCACTCGGAGTATTTATATCACTGTATCTGAGTGGGGAATCACAGCAGCAGCTGATCGGAAAGAGAATTATCTGTATACAGCATCAAGCACACGCTGCCTCAGCCACGGCAAAATGCTTCAAAGCCTTTCCTGTATGGACCTCGCGGTTCAGAAACAGTTTCATCCCAAGAACTATAAACGCACTCAATCAAGTGCTCCTTGTAGAACTGTTTGTACTTATTAGTACAATTACCCCACTGTAAACTTGCACTACAGTTATAATATTGCACAACCTGCGCCACTTTATAAAGCGCGTACAATGACGATATCATTTTTAAGAGAAAATGCAGCAAAATATGTTGATTATATTATACAGATAAAACTTTAACTTCATTTAAATAATCTGTATTGTTAATAATTAAACATTTGAGGACTAGCTACCTAGTTCACGGATTGCTCCTGCCTTGCGCTGTATTCTTGCTGGTGCTGACGCGACACTGGAAGGATGAACGGATAGAATAATTAAACATGTATTACAAAGATATTTCAATGTTCCTTAAAAGTTTTGAAGAATCTGCGTTCTAAGCTTACAGATGGCTTAATGTCTATTACAGAGCTGATTGTGTGGCAATTGGGTATTTGGAGAAAGAAAAGTAAGGACAGGAATTGGAGATTAATACGTTTGAAAGAGACAGTACTTCTGTAATAAATTATTTCATTGAAGGTAGTGCATGGCGCAGCAAGCCTCTTGTGTGAGATATGAACAATCACTGCGCCACCGTGTTCCCATGTTTAATAACATGCTTTCATTCCTATCATCATGAAAAAGATATGATGTATACATCTTAGTATTTTAATTATTTAGAGAGCTGTAATATCACAAATGTAATGGATTCTGTGTCCTGTCTGAGAAAGAGAAAGAACGGAAGCATGTAGTGATTCACACACATAGAGCACATAGAAGATCAAATACAGAACAAAGCATTTAATGTGCTACTTTAGTTACGATGGGATTTGAGAAACTAGTAAAATAAACGATTTTAAGATGAAGTTTCTGATGTTCTACTTTAATGACAAAATAAACTACGTGATTAAAGTGGAAATTTTGAGATTAAAGTTGACATTTCGTGCTTTTTTCCCCACTGTGTGACTATTTTTTTTCTCTGTACCCTAATAAGCTTTCATATGACACTCAGATGGTGGGCTACGACTTGCCTTTTCACGGCGACTTTGATATGTGACAACTTCTTTTTTATTTCGGCACTGTGCGACTTTGTGAACTTGAGCTTTCTAGTTTCTCCGACACTATGTCACTCGATCAACTTCTTTTTGTTGATTATACCACTGTTTAAACCAACAAATAGTACGTTTTTCCTTTGCCTCCACTTGGTATTCACTGAAATTCTTATATTTTCCCCCATGCTTTTCCCATTGTCTTTTCAGAGAAGGCTATTTATATTAATTTGCATATTCAAAAAGGCGTAATTCTGGGAGGAGTTGGGGCGGGACAGAAGGCGTGTGCACATACGTTACTTTTCACACTGATCGGGATTTATGTAGCGGAAGAACGTGGAAGTTTGCGTACGCACAGATTCCTGCATCTGGATTTTTCTGTGTGTACACACATTCCCGCTTTTGTGCTTACGCCATGTTATAGTGTGAGTTCTACGCACGGCGTTATACATGAGGCCCCACGTGATTAATGAAGAGTGTTTATGAGTAAAAGTCTGAGTGTGTCTGTTAATGGTGGGAGTGATGGGGATGTGTTG